>NW_023397033.1:996085-1058585 GCF_011125445.2 Fundulus heteroclitus | reverse complement strand
CCAAACAATTGTCATTCACACACAACATAAACCGTGAGAGCCGACGTGAGTTTTGAAACTGCAAAGCTTTGCCTTAAGCAGAAGATCAAACGTGCAGCACCGTGTTCACAGACCAGTGTGATGCATTCGTGAGTGTCAGAAAGCTATGGTGCATTCAGGAGCATGGGACATTAGAATTTTCAGAATAAAAAGCTAACAGATGTGCATAATCAAAAAGTAACAGAAATACAGTTATAGAGCATTCAGTATTGTAAGAAAGCTCACGCTGTTTCTGGGTAGACACATTATTGTTTGAGTTAAGTTCTGTTCCGTTTTATGCCTCTTTCCTTGTAAATTTGAAATGACCCATGCTCCTGAATGCATTGATATGGAGTTTAAATTCCTTTTTTGCAATTTTTTTTAAAGCAAACGGTTTGTCTTTTGCTTAAGGACATATTAAAATGCATTTATATGCAGAAAATAGTTATATGTTGGTGCAGTAAACATACAGATATAAATTCATCTAAAATTTGTTCTTATTGAGAATAATTTGTAGCGTCTTTCATATCCAATTATTTGAAGTGCGTGGTCATGTGGCCCTCCAATGGTCGTGCTGAAAAAAATGTGACCCTCTTTATCATGGAAGTTGCCCATCCCTGATTTAGTACATCATTAATTCACAGTAATTGCCGAACAGGCATTAAATAACCCGAATGACAAACCTTTGCTCAGAAATGGCAACGGACGTGCAGCAGCAGCCGTGGCATCCCACCTGCCACCTTCGTGGCCGCATGACACTGAACGTGCCACAAGGTGCCAACGAACCTGTCACTACTAGAGTTGCAGCAGCTGGACTACCGGCTTTGTGACACCTTGTGGCAGCTGGCTGGCAAAAGTGCCACAAGCTTTTATTGGAAATAATACCAATAAAGCATAATAATTTGAAAGTAATTACAGACTAACAGGTATCTACAATAAATCATTTGCCCAAAAACAGCAACAGTAAGATAACAGCCGTGGCAGCCACATGCCAGTGAAGGTGCTAGCGGAAGTGTCACTACCAGCTGCCGCAAATTGAGCCTGCTGTCTCTCTTAAAGTCTAAGTTGCACGTAAAATGTATTTTAACGCAGATGCATTCAAATAGTCACCAGAGTAAAGAAATGTATATTATATGTGAATTATGTGCGCCGTTTGGAAGTAATTTCGATAAAACTTGCTGTATATGCGAATGAGCCCGAACATTCCTCAATCGGCCGATCCGGTATGTGACGTCACACACAGAACGAGTACTGTGCATCCGGCAATAACACTGTCTGCTAACACTACGACTTTCCTCGCTCGTGAAGTGTGAATTGCATAAAACACTTTTGTCACTGCCGGCAATCCAGTCCTTTCGCGTTTCTTTTACGAATTTATCCCATTTCTTTCGGACCTTTTGATCCACCGGCCAAGTATGTAGCGATACATTTTGGCCTGCACTAGACCGCGGTGAAGTTGGTTTGGCATTGGACATTCAAGCTCCGCGGAGTCAGCGGAGCACTCTTGCGAAACAAAAATTAAATCAGTCCCACCGCGTATGGGAGGAGGGGGCAGCTGAGAGACGCTGGCCAAAATCGGAGTCCTTCAACCGGATCAACCTTGAGCTAGATCCCACTGACTCCGCGGAGCTTGAATGTCCAATATCAAACCAACTTCACCGTGGTCTGCACTAGGCCTATAAGCGACACTACAGCCACCAACTACGCACCTAGAAGGCATTTTATCTTGTAATTAGTTCAGGGATATTTTTATAAGCGCTTGCTCAAAGTACACGTGGATCCGCAGATTTGATATGTGAAAGAAGATCCCGGAAAACATGCATATATATCCTGGTTCGCTGTACCGGTTGTACAATGTAAATGTGTGTTTCTATGCAAGTTCGATTCGCATGTTCTCTGTGTTTTTGAACTGACGTCACTTGTCGGAAATGGCCGATCGTAAACGGAGGCAGCACTCAAACGCGAAATACCATAATCGGTGTAAAAAATGTGTGATATTTCAAATTTAAACTTAGTTGGAACACTTTTGATACATGAATATTCAAAGTTTACCTTGTTCTGGAAGTTATTCAATGGTTTTCAGGATATTTTTTCGGTACAAGACTTAGACTTTAAGCTTTGTGCACTATGACCCGCCAATCTACCCAGTCTTGTCAGTTTCTCTCAGACAAACCCATCTCCATTGATTCTTAATGCCTGCATCACTGGCCGATATATCCATCCTTCTTCAAGAAAAAGCACGCCGGTTGACTTCTGGTGGCGCGAGTTGAGATGACAGCGTAAAACCTGAGCTCCTGTATCAGCTTTTTTCCCCCCCACTCAAACTGATAAAAATCATTTATTTGGACTAAAATTCATTTGTAAGAATGAGTGCGGACAAATTCAAGAAAGGAAAGACAACTACGAAATGGCGAGAAACTGAGGAAAAGCAGAAAGCTGCTGAGAAACACGGAGGAGCACATGGAGACGATCCGAGAAGCAGTGAGTGCAGCCGTAACTAAAGGAATGAAAGACCTAAGAACCAAACTCAAAAAGGACTTTCAGGAATTTAGTAAGTGTTTAAGAGAAGATATTAAAAAGCAAATGGACGAATTTACTTCCGAAATGCGTACAAAACTCCAAGAGGTGACCAGTCGGGTTGTGTCAGGTTACCGAACGCGTTGGAGAGATTGAGCATAGCATGGCAGATGCGGAGCGGTGGGATATTGCTGTGAAGGAGACGCTAACTCAGTTGTTGGCAAAACAACAAACGCTGAAGGATAAAGTGACTGAGATGGAGGGGCACGCGAGACGAAACATCAGAATTTATGGAATACCAGAGGACACAGAGGGCACTTCTGCAACAGCATTTGTGGTGAATATGATCAAGACGCAACTCAGTGAAGTCATCGACCCAACCTGGAGCAGCGACCTTGGGATAGAACGCGCTCACCGTGCACTGGCTGCTAAACCATCCACTGATGATCCACCACGCTCAATGGTGGTTCGTTTTCTCCAGTTCACAGTGAAAGAAAAAATTCTCTACGCAGCTTGGAAGACAGGTCTTAGCCACAATAAGAAATGAGTGTATTTTGATCATGACTATGCTGAAGCTGTCCAAAAGAATAGGAGGGAATATGTCCCTGTTAAGAAAGTGCTGAAGGAAAGGGGGATACGATTTCGGACCCTGATGACAAAAACTCATCTGCCAAACGGCTCGGTCACGTACTACAACGCGACACGCGCAGCGGAAGATCTGAGGAGACGTGGGTTTGATGTCAACAAGTTCAAATGCAATGAAAATACGGGTGTTTACACGGAGCCCTCGCTTGGTAAGCTGCTACCATGGGAAGTAATCAAGCCTCGCAGCAGAGCGAAAGAACACCAACAGCAGGTGAGAGAGAGGCTACAGGAATATCATAGGAAGGACGCCTCAGAAGACGAGAACAACTCGCCTGAATAGTCGTTTATTAGGCCCGAGCAGCTAAGCGCTGCGAAGGCCTATTGTATCTGTAGGGTTAATTATTATTAGGCCCGAGCAGCTAAGCGCTGCGAAGGCCTATTGTATCTGTAGGGTTAATTATTATTAGGCCCGAGCAGCTAAGCGCTGCGAAGGCCTATTGTATCTGTAGGGTTAATTATTATTAGGCCCGAGCAGCTAAGCGCTGCGAAGGCCTATTGTATCTGTAGGGTTAATTATTAGGCCCGAGCAGCGAAGCGCTGTGAAGGCCTATTGTATCTGTAGTGTTAATTATTATTAGGCCCGAGCAGCAAAGCGCTGCGAAGGCCTATTGTATCTGTAGTGTTAATTAGGCCCGAGCAGCGAAGCGCTGCAAAGGCCTATTGTAACTGCAGATTTTATTATTATTATTATTATTAGGCCCGAGCAGCTAAGCGCTGCGAAGGCCTATTGTAACTGCAGATTTTATTATTATTATTATTATTAGGCCCGAGCAGCTAAGCGCTGCGAAGGCCTATTGTAACTGCAGATTTTATTATTAGGCCCGAGCAGCTAAGCGCTGCGAAGGCCTATTGTAACTGCAGATTTTATTATTAGGCCCGAGCAGCTAAGCGCTGCGAAGGCCTATTGTAACTGCAGATTTTTTTATTATTATTATTATTATTATTATTATTTATTCTTGGGACTTTTGAAACGGCTTTTTGGAGGCCTAAACATGCATGAAAACTCACCAAACTTTACCCAAAATTGTCCCCCGCAAAGCAGAAAGTGATTATTGTAATGTGCGATCTGTGTTAAACTAAAATGTATGACATCATAGTGTTGGTTATATGTCCTGCATTGTCCAGGTTGTGGTTGGCCTTGTTTGTTCATATGATTAATTTATACTGAAGGTGACAGGGAGCCAGTGGAGGTAATGTTCAGATGTGAAGTAGATGATGTAAAGATGTAAATTGCTGTCTTTTGTACTAGTTGTCATTTATGGAGGTTTTCTGGAGGACAGGGAGGGAGCTGACAGTGTAAAGTGGACTGTGGACCAGTTTGGTTAAAGTGTTAAGGAAGAACTTGATGTTCCCGATATGAAAGTTAACCAGGTGATGTTATGGATGTGGACAGTGGAGGAGAGGATTGGAGGCTGTCCAGGAAGACACCAAGGCTCTGAAGTTGAAAGGTGGGACAGAGACATGAATGGTCAGTGGATATTGTAAAACTACCAGATTTGGTTCAAATTGACTCTGCACAATAAGCAAGTGAGGTAACTAATGTGGCATTATTTCCACGGTCCCGGGAATATATGGGCTGACTAGAATTTTTTTTCAGTCAAACTGATTATTTTTGCTTTAACCCATGACGTAGACGCCCCGTCGTCGGGTGAGAGGCGTGCCGACAGAGCGGCCATCTCAGGTCAGACCAAGCTGCGCTCAGAGAGAATACACGTCAATGCAGCAAAATGTACTTTATGTTTTCAGACACACTGAATCCGGCCGTGTATATTGACCCTGTAGAGCTCCCGACTGACAGTTTTGGTAGAAACAGGAGAGTTGAGGTGCACATTTAGTTCTGCCGTGATTTGGGGAGCCGTGGTTTTTTGTTTTTTGGATACAATCCGGGTAAGCACCCTAACATCCATTTCAGACAGCTCCTCTTGCATCCACAGTTAATCCTGTTGGATGTGGTTCGTCGTTCTTGGTGGTATGCTGACATTACCCTGGATACCGTGGCTCTTGATACATCACAAAGACTTGCTGTCTTGGTCACAGATGAGCCAGCAAGATGTGCACCAACAATTTGTCCTCTTTTGAACTCTGGTATGTCACCCATAATGTTGTGTGCATTGCAATGTTTTGAGCAAAACTGTGCTCTTACCCTGCTAATTGGACCCTCACACTCTGCTTATATTGGTTCAATGTGCAATTAATGAAGATTGGCCACCAGGCAGGTCCAATTTAGCCATGAAACCTCCCACACTAAAATGAGAGTTGTTTCAGTTTCATTGTCCAACCCCTGTATGTATGTATGTATGTATGTATGTATGTATATATATATATATATATATATATATATATATATATATATATATATATATATATATATATAAATAAATACATGCACATGTACTGACATATATTCACCTGGTGATAGCAGCAGAAGTTCTTCGGATCATTGCACAGGTTATAGCACAGTGTATTAAATAGATTATTGCACATTAGTTATTGCCCAAAGTTATAAAAGCTGTGGTTACTGTTACTGATAGCAGCAGAAGTCACTTCTTTCAGGATTATTGCACTGGTTATCGCACAGTGAATTAGATAGATTATTGCACATTGGTTACAGTTACAGTGCAGCACTGTATAATCTGATTGCATCAGGAATGAAGGGCTGAGGCCACCACAGAGTCATAAAAAGTCTTAACCAGGGGCCTGCTCACTCCAAAGGAACTCAGCCTCCTCAGGAGGTGGAGGCGGCTCTGGCCCTTCTTATGCAGAGCGTCGGTGTTATGAGTCCAGTCCAGCTTATTACTGACGTGAACACCCAACAAAAGAGTCCTACGTCTCTGATTTCAGCTTCATAAATGTGAATATTTCTGTTTTCTTTGCTCATTTATGGCAATAAACTGAGTATCTCCATGTTTTGTTGACAGAACAAGAGATTTGGGAAACACTGACATTTTTCAAAATTTTGTAACATTTTATTATTATAGCAACCAATCAATTAATTGTTTAAAATAATCAATAGATTAATCAACAATGAAAATAATCTAGACCCAGAGTTTGTCTTTGCATCGTGTTTACTCCTGTGAGCTATAAAAATTAATTAGCTTTGAACTGTTTTTGTTCCCCCTTAGGTCACAGCAGTGTCAGACATTGGTGGGAGGACTGTGGATGAGGCCACGAGACGTATGATGTTCTTCATCATTGACTATGGCCTGTCAAGGCAGTACAACTTTGTGGGCTGGAATGGAAAGTAGGAATTCAGGACTTTAAATGTGTTTGAAGTCATATTTGGTAAGTGCATAATGGATAATAACTGTAATATACTAACTTTAGGATATTTGTGTCTGTCGAGGGAAATGTATGTATGTTAGGGTTAGGGATAGGGGAAATACAACCCCACCTACAAACAACCGCACCTGGCGTGATGGAGAAATCAGGAGAACAGCTGAGCATCTTTACGACAATGCACTTTTACTTTCGCCCTCTGGGGGGAGCCTCGCTGGAAAATCAACCCCGGTTGTATAGTATACCTTTAACTGGGACTAGTTTGTTGTCAAGTATTAATTGAGGTAACGGCAGTATACCTGTATGAATTGAAATTTAAATCTTGCGCTCCAAGCAAATAAACACGCACACACGCGCTAGAAATCAGAAAGAGGAAAGGCGGGATTTAAGGCAGTAATACCAATGAGAGTTAAGTTTAAAAAAATGCACAGAGCACAGTCACGTGTGCTGCCGATTTAACGGGGCAGGCAGTCAGACAGCGGCAGCAGCAGCCGCGGAGCTGCGAGAGGAGAAGAAGGGAAAAGTGAGGCACGTTATGTGGATCATGTAACCGTGCCACGGTAACTGTGGCAATTTAGATCTAAATTATTTTTATTTTGGACATGAACACACACACACACATAAAAAAAACACTGACAAAAGGGCACTTTGGGCATCAAGGGGCAAAGGGGCAGGTGACCAAGCCCCCCACCCCCTCTGCACGTCCCTGCTGTTAGCTGTGATATCACTTCTGTCTTCCTCAGCCAAACCGGCGCCTTTCAGTTTTTTTCAGGTGTGCCCCCTGCTGTCGGGAAGTCTTCTGCTTCTTCTTTTTCTTTATGGATTTTTTTTGGCGGTTGGCACGCAACCAAATGGTGCATTACCGCCACCAACTGGTATGGAGTGTGGATCAGAATGGCCACTTCTTATTTATACTAAACAAAACAAGTCACAATCAAATTAACAAAACAATATAAACAAAACCAAAAAAAGATTTCAAATCCTCTCAATTACATTTATTAATCTAAGATAATGAAAAATAATCACATAACACTTATCTCTGGAGTTTTTCTAAGTATTTCTATTAAATCAAATTGTATTCTTTTCCTTTTTAGATTTTGGACCATTTCTCTCCTTTCTCTTTCATACTTCCTACAGTATACCATAACGTGTTCAACTGTCTCTTGTTGCTCACAATATTCACATCTGCCATTGTTATGTTTACCTATTTAGAATAATGTATTATTTAATCCTGTGTGCCCAAATCTAAATCCTGATATAATTGTTTCTTCTCCTATGTTCTTCCCTGCCCATTTTATTTTTCCCACTCTCCTCTGGATCATGTAAAACCATCTTCTGTTCCTCTCTTCCTCCCATTGCTTTTGCCACCTTTCCTTCATCTTCTGTTTAATTATGCTCTTTATTTCCATCTTACTAATTTTAACTGACACATCAATGTCTTTTCTTGTTGTAGCCTCCTTTGCAGCCTTATCTGCCATTTCATTTCCTTTAACTCCCATGTGTGCTGGTACCCAAAAAAATATGACTGTAATGTCCATCATTTGAATTCTGTATAATGTTTGCTGGATTTCTATCAAAATATCTGGTCTACTGTCTGAGTGTTTTATCGGTAAACTGATTAGTGATGAAGATGAATCTGAACAAATAATCACTCTCAGAGGTCTTATTTCTTCTACCCATTGCATTGCAAACAAAATTGCTAACATTTCTCTTGTGTATACTGATATATTATTACTTGTCCTCTTTCCTACTGTAATATGAAACTCTGGAACAATAAAAGATACTCCTATCTTGTTATCTAAACTTTTTTGATGCATCTGTGCAGATCTGAATGAAACTAGTAAATATTGATATATTCCTGTATTGTATTTGAATAAAAAAAAAAACCCTGACCTTATTTCCCTTTCGTAATAGTGTTAGATCTACTTTAGCTTCAGGTAGTATCCAAGGTTGTACTGCTGTCAGTGGTACTGTTGAACTGAACATTAAATCAGTTAATTCTAATTCCATTGCTTTTTGTCTAACTGTCTACCCAAAGCTTCTTCTCTCCCTGTTCTCCATTTCCCAACAAGATGTTAAAGTGCTCTGTGCTGGATGATCTTCACTATGACCCTGTAAATTAGCCCAATAGTTTAGAGATAACTGAATTCTTCTCAATGTCGGGAAGTCTGAACAACAACAACTCTTAATGCATCACGTGACTTTTGGCACAAATTTACCGCAGCGTGAGTGGGATTGTATCGTAGTCGAGCAGAGGCTGTTTTGTACGAGCAGAGACCATTTTGTACTCGAGGAAAACTTATAAATGATATTTTGAGCGCAAGGTAGGCGCACAGTTTGCAAAACAATTTTTTTGTGTGAAACATATCTTTTTGTGTGCAAAACAAGTTTTATTTGTGTGCAACACCTTTTTTGTGTACAACCTTTCAGCTGAAGACTTTTAACTGCATTTCAACCAGTAAAATAATGTTTAAACCAGGGGTGTCAAACGTACGGCCCGCCGAACGATTGTATCTCCTCGCTGCATCGACCGATCTGCACCTGATTTTTTGTGAGTCGGGTGGGGGGGGGGGGGGGAGACCGCTACAGTACGGGTTCGTGTGAATCGCCCGGTGGACGGGCAGGGAAAATGCGTGACAGCTTCTGCGGTGGCTGGCGGGAGGCGGTGCGCGTACCCCAGCGGTGCTTGGCTGCGAGGGCCGCTCATCGCCGCTTGTTATTATTATTATTTATTATTGGGACTTTTGAAACGGCTTTTTGGAGGCCTAAACATGCATGAAAACTCACCAAACTTTACCCAAATTTGTTCCCCGTGAGAAATCGCATGATTTTAGTGTAATTGAAAACGGGCGTGGCAAACCCGCTCAACAGCACCAACTAGAGCGAGTTGGACACGTAGAAAACTGAAATTTTTTACCTAGGTAGCTTTTTTAAAATTATGAAAAAAAGTCTCTTGGGGGTTTGCTCTAAAACCCACAGGAAGTCTGCCATTTTGGGTCAAAGGGTAAAATATTGGCGGGTTTTGCCTCGAACTTTAACAAACTAGTCCTAAGCATTTTAAGATATGACTTTCAAATTTTTTCAGCGTGCAGTTAAGACATTGAGGGTTAAAAGTTATCAAGATCCATGTCTGGTTTGAGTGTAATTCACCTAAATGTCCGCAGTTTGTTACCCAAAATGGATCTGCTTAGAATTTGGGTGAATTTAACAGATGCAGATATTGTTGTGCTGTCTGAAACCTGGCTGACAAAATCAATCATTGATACGGACATTGGAATGGGTGGTTATAATGTGTTTCGTACTGACAGATTAAGGAAGGGTGGTGGGGTTGCTATTTATGCTAAATCTTAATTTAATATGAAGTTAGTCCATTCAGAATCAATTGGTAAGCAGCTGGAATTTTTGGCAGTGAAGGTGGAGTTGGCCAAGGGCCTTTATGTTACTGTTGTTGCGTGTTATAGGCCTCCTTCTGCCCTGAGTACTGCATTGCAGACTCTTATTCAACTCTTATCCAGATTGGACTACTCTGAAATTATTTTAGCAGGTGACCTAAACTGGGACTGGCTAAAACCTTGCTCAGATGAATTTAAGTCATTTTTTGATTCTGTCAATTTTACACAGTTAATCAACTCTCCCACTCGTTTAAATCTTAAGTGCCATGAGAAATCCACATTAATTGATTTAATTTTGACTAATGTCCCGCACAAATTTTCTGCTGTTGGTGTTTTTTGCAATGACCTAAATGACCACTGCTTTATCACTGCTGTAAGGAATACTAAGTTGCCTAAAGGTAAACCTTGTGTAATATGTAAGAGGAATCTCAAAAAATTTAATGAACAGGGCTTTTGCCATGATTTGTTTAATTGTGATTGGAGTAGAATAGAGCCGATTCCCGATGTGGAGTCAGCCTGGATCTTTTTCCGGGATAGTTTTCTGCAAGTAATAAATAAACACGCCCCACTAAAGAGATTCAGAGTTAAGGGGCGGGATAATCCCTGGTTTTCCTCTGAGCTTGGAGATATTCTTTATGACCGCAAATTAGCTTGGGCCAAAGCAAGAAAAACAGGCTCTTTATCTGATTGGCTTGTTTTTAGACAGCTAAGAAATAAATGTTCTTCTTCTATTAAAGAAAGCAAAATCTAATTTTTATCTGTCAGCCACTACTAATACCTTAAATGACCCCAGAAAATTCTGGAAGGCTATAAAATTACTTTTTCCTAACAAAGATAGTATTAATGTTCCTTCTTCTATTATGAAAGAGTCTGTAGTAGTTTATGACAAGCTGGAGATATTGAATCATTTTAATGAGCATTTTATTAAGTCGGGTTCTTTGTTTGACACTGCTTGTCCTTATACTGTGACACCCTGTGGAGATGTACCAGTCACTACAAGTGTCTTCAATCTCGCTCGATTTTCAGTGGCTGATGTTCAAAAAGCCCTAAAAGGACTGGTTCCTGAAAAAAACCCAGGACCTGATCTTATAGAACCCTATTTCTTAAAAATAGCTGCTGATTGTGTAGCACAGCCTCTAACGTACCTTTTTAACCTTACTTTAAAGAGCAACACTATTCCCAAAATCTGGAAATCTGCATTTGTTTGTCCATTACTGAAAGCGGGTGACCCGTCAAACTTAAATAATTATAGACCAATTTCTAATTTGTTTGTTTTGGATAAAACGCTTGAATCCCTGGTGAGTGATCAGACGAAAGACTTCTTGCACGCACAGGATATTTTATCCCCAGTTTAGTCAGGTTTTAGGAAAAAACATAGTACCATCACAGCTGCAATGAAGGTGATAAATGATATCTCTGTTGCTCGTGACAAGAAGCAGCACTGTGCATCACTTTTTATTGAATTGTCAAAAGCTTTTGACACGGTTGATCATGATGTTTTAAAGATTAGGCTTCTTAAATCGGGGTTTTCAAAGAAAACTGTCTCTTGGTTCTCAAATTATCTTAGTGACAGAACTCAGTGCATTAAGCATGATGGTGTTCAATCTGGTATTTTACCAATCTCTAAAGGGGTTCCACAAGGCTCTGTATTAGGCCCTCTTTTGTTTACTATTTATATAAATGATCTTAATCGGCATGTATCTGATGCAAACTTTCATTTTTAAGCAGATGACACAGTTATTTACTGCTGTGCACCCTCTCTTAAACAAGCCATTGCACACTTACAGAATGCTTTCAATGTGGTCCAAAATACTTTGCTACAGCTGAAACTTGTACTCAATGCAGACAAAACTAAATGTATGCTTTTCACAGACCTTCGGAACAGGCCACTGAATGTTCCCTCATGTGGTTACTCTTGATGGACGTGAAATACAGACTGTTACAACTTATAAGTATCTTGGTATTGTTATTGATGACTGCCTATCATTTAAGCCTCATGTTCACTGTCTAGTGAGAAAGTTGAGACTAAAATTGGGTTTTTATTTTCGAAATAAGCTGAGCTTTTCTCTTAATGTAAAAAAACGGTTAGTGGCATCCACTTTTTTAACTGTGCTGGATTATGGTGATATATATGGATTCATCTGCTTAATGACTTCAGATGATTGACGCAGCCCATCATGCATCATTGAGATTTATTACTAATTGTAAAGCTCGCACCCATCACTGTGAGCTGTATTCTCGTGTAGGGTGGTCTGCTTTGGCTACACAGAGGCTTTGTCATTGGTATACATTTATATATAAGGCTATTCTTGGTGCGCTTCCATCCTATTTATGTTCACTTCTTATGAAAAAAACTATTACTCTCCATTCTCAGGCTGTTGTCTTGTTTTTTGTCCTACGTGTCAGTACTGAGCTGGGTAAAAAGGCCTTTGCTTACTCTGCTCCCTCTACATGGAATTTGCTGCAAAACAACTTGAAACTTAGTAAATTGGTTCCTTTGAGTATTTTTAAGCTGAAAATGTTATGCTTTGAGTTGGACTCCCTCACATGTCAATGTTTTAAATGAGATTTTATTGTAAGTGCATATTTGGCTTTTCTTGTGTGTCTTTGTATGTAATGATGTGATGTAATTTTGATGCCTATCTTGGCCAGGTCTCCCTTGCAAAAAGGGATTTTTAATCTCAATGGGTATAACCTGGTTAAATAAAGGATAAATAAAAAGTTTGAAGAAACATCAATATTTGCTTTCGCTGTCGCATTGCAAAAATCAAGGTTGTGGAAAACCATTAAAACGCATAAAAACAGTAAGCCCCAAGCCATGCTTTGTCCGAGAATTATGAAACTCCATAAGCCTACGTAACTTCTCAGGCCCTACAAAAAAGCCTCTTGGTCCAATGGTGTAAACCCTAAAGAAAGTCAATTAATCTTCATCAAAGATGTAATTTTTTAATTTTTTTGGGTGTCACATTTCATGAAACTACTCCTAAACCGGTACAGTTATGGCATTCAAAGTTACTCCAAAAAATTCCTCACACATAGAGGATTAAAAGTTATCAAAAACATTTTTGCTACGTCCAACCATATTATTTTGACAATTTTTTTAACGTGAATTGTGTTTTGAAGGAAAAACAGTTATAATTTTAAACACTAAATGGCAGAATTTTACCAAACCATTCATACACAGTCAAACATAATTGTAAGCAGCTTTAAAATATCATTAGCTGGCCTTTAAAGGAAAGAAGTTTTTAATCTTTAATCCTATATGAGGGAACCAGTTGATTGCATAAAAGTCTTGACAAGCAGCATTTCCTCCTGAAGAAGCGTAGAGCCACAGGGAGAGTCGTCTGCATTGTCCATGGCTTTGCAGCAATCCCTCATACTGAGCAAGCATGAAGCGACAGCGGGGAAAAAAACTCCCCATTAACAGGAAGGAAAAACCTCCAGCAGACCGGGCTCAGTATGAACGGTCATCTGTCTCGATCGACTGGGGGTTACAGAAGAAAGAGCAGAGACACAAAACAGACAAAAAAAGCACAGAAGTTCTACATTAGATGGTAGTAGCAGTTGATCTGTCTTCCCTGGATGATGCCACAGCTAACAGAACGCAAGACCAGGTGTACCTACTATGAAGAAAAAGAGAACAAAAAAGGTAAAAGCTTAAATGACAACAAGCAATGCAAAATTGAAGAATAGACCCTGATGTCCTCCAGTAGCCTAAGCCTATAGCAGCATAACAATAGAGGTAGCTCAGGGTAACATGAGCCACTCTAACTGTAAGCTTTGTCAAAAAAGAAAGTCCCAAGTGCCAGCTTCTAGTGGAGAAGTTCAAGTATCTTGGGGTCGTGTTCAGGAATGAGGGGAAGATGGAGCGGGAGATCGACTGGCGGATTGGTGCGGCGTCTGCTGTGAAGCGGGTGCTGTACTGGTCAGTTGTGGTGAAGAGAGAGCTGAGCCAAAAGGCCAAGCTCTCGATTTACCGGTCGATCTATGTTCGTACCCTCATCTATGGTCATGAGCTTTGGGTCGTGACCGAAAGAATGAGATCCCGTATACAAGCGGCCGATATGAGTTTTCTCCATAGTGTGTATGGGCTCTCCCTTAGAGATAAGGTGAGGAGCTCAGTAATCCGGGGAGGACTCAGAGTAGAGCCGCTGCTCCTTCACGTCTAAAGGAGCCAGTTGAGGTGGCTCGGGCATCTGGTCAGGATGCCTCCTGGACGGCTCCCTGGTGAGGTGTTCTGGGCACGTCCCACTGGGAGGAGGTCCAGGGGAAGACCCAGGACACGCTGGAGAGACTATGTTTCTCAGCTGGCCTGGGAACGCCTTGGGTTTCCCCCAGAGGAGCTGGCCCAAGTGACTGGGGTGAGGGACGTGTGGGCCTCCCTACTGAAGCTGCTACCCCCGAGACCCAACCCAGGATAAGCAGAAGACGATGGATAGATGAATGGAAAAAGGAAAGTTTTAAGATTACTCTTAAAAGTAGACAGGGTGTCTGCCTCACGGACCAAAACTGGGAGTTGCTTCCACAGGAGAGGAGCCTGATAACTAAAGGATCTAACTCCCATTCTAGTTTTAGAGACTTTAGGATACACCAGAAGACCTGCAGTCTGAGAGCAAAGTGCTCTGTTAGGAACATAAGGGGTAACCAGAGCTCTGATATATGATGGAGCTTGATTATTAAGGGTTTTATACGTTAGAAGAAGAATTTTAAATTCTATTTTTGATTTAACAGTAAGCCAGTGGAGGAAGGCTAAAATTGGAAAAATATGATCCCTCTTGTTGATTTTCATCAGAACTCCTTCAGCAGCATTTTGGATCAGTTGAAGACTAAACTGCATTTTGTGGACTTCCTGATAGTAGTAAAGAATTACAATAGTCCAGCCTTGAAGTAACAAATGCATTTGAGTTTAATCTAACTGAGTTCTCCACCCCCAAAAGAGGGTTCCATTATAGTAGATATTTATCGGATAATGCTGTATCAAAACTTAAAGAGTCTGTCCCCTTTTTAATATCCTCCGTATTGCAGAAATGCCCTGTAGATGGCAGCAATGTTGTTTCTTCCAATTCACAAATAGATGTCTTTGTAAACGGTGTGACTTCGTCATTGCGTTCTGCATTAGACAATGTAGCTCCCTTGAAAAAGAAGGTGATTATTCACAGGAAGCTGGCTCCTTGGTTTAATTCAGAGCTGCGTTCCTTGAAGCACAATGTTAGGAAATTGGAGAGAAAATGGCGCTCTACACACCAACAGGAATCCTACTTAATCTGGAAGAACAGTCTATTGTTGTATAACAAGACCCTTCGCAGAGTTAGAGCAGCATATTTTTCATCATTAATTGAGGAGAATAAGAATAATCCTAGATTTCTCTTCAGTACAGTTGCCAAACTTACCCAGAGCCACAGCTCTGTTGATCCATCCATTCCCTTAGCTCTTAGCAGTAATGATTTTATGGGATTCTTCATAAATAAAATTGATTCCATTAAAAATAAAATAATTGGCATCCTCCCAAACATGATTACCTCATCCTCAGTAAGTGAGGCAGCATTGGAGGAATCCTTAGAACCTGCGCAGTGTCTGAACTGTTTAAAAGCAGTAGAGCTTTTTGAGCTATCTAAAATTTTAGCTTCATCTAAACCTTCTACCTGTATGTTAGACCCAATCCCAACCAAGTTGTTTAAGGAGGTATTCCCTCTGATCAGTGGTCCTATTTTAGACATGATTAATCTATCCTTGGTAAATGGATATGTACCACAGGCTTTTAAAGTAGCTGTTATTAAACCTTTACTTAAGAAACCATCTCTTGATCAAGATGAGTTAGTAAATTACAGACCTATATCTAATATTCTTTTCTTATCTAAAATTCTTGAGAAAGTAGTTGCTAATCAACTATGTGAACATTTACAAAGTAATGACCTACTTGAGGAGTTTCAGTCAGGCTTCAGAGCTCATCATAGCACTGAAACAGCTCTGGTGAAGGTCACCAATGATATTCTCATGGCCTCAGATAATGGACTTGTGTCTATACTTGTCCTGTTAGATCTCAGTGCTGCATTTGATACAGTTGATCACAATATTCTCCTACAAAGACTTGAGCATACTGTAGGGATTAAGGGAAAAGCATTAGGCTGGTTTAAATCTTATCTGTCGGACAGATTCCAGTTTGTTCATGTTAATAATAAATCTTCCTCAAACTCTAGGGTCACTTGTGGAGTACCACAGGGTTCAGTCCTTGGACCAATTCTATTTACTATATATATGCTTCCGATTGGCAAAATTATCAGACAGCATGGGATTAATTTCCACTGTTATGCTGATGACACTCAGCTATATTTATCCATAAATCCTGATGAATCCAATCAGTTACTTCGACTGCAGTCATGTCTTGATGACATCAAAAGCTGGATGACTTTAAATTTCCTGCATTTAAATTCTGACAAGACAGAAGTTGTAATCTTTGGGCCAGAGTCTTCAAAAAATAAAGTTCTTAATCAATCCCTTAATCTGGATGGCATTAACTTGGCCTCTGGTAATAAAGTTAAAAATCTTGGTGTTGTTTTCGACCAAGACATGTCATTTAAATCCCATATTAAACAGGTTTCCAGAGTTTCCTTTTTTCACCTCCGGAATATCGCCAAAATTAGAAACATTCTGTCCAGGAGTGATGCTGAAAAACTAGTCCATGCATTTGTTACTTCAAGGCTGAACTATTGTAATTCTTTACTATCAGGAAGTCCACAAAATGCAGTTCGAAGTCTTCAGCTGATTCAAAATGCTGCGGCAAGAGTTCTGATGAAAATCAACAAGAGGGATCATATGTCTCCAATTTTAGCTTCCCTTCATTGGCTTCCTGTTAAATCAAGAATAGAATTTAAAATTCTCCTTCTAACGTATAAAGCCCTTAATAATCAAGCTCCATCATATATCAGAGTTCTGATTACCCCGTATGTTCCTAACAGAGCACTTCGCTCTCAGACTGCAGGTCTGCTGGTGGTTCCTAGAGTCTCTAAAAGTAGAATGGGAGGCAGATCCTTTAGCTATCAGGCTCCTCTCCTGTGGAACCAACTCCCAGTTTTGGTCCGTGAGGCAGACACCCTATCTATTTTTAAGACTAATGTTAAAACTTTCCTTTTTGACAAAGCTTATAGTTAGAGTGGCTCATACCCTGAGCTATCTCTATAGTTGTGCTGTGATAGGCCTAGGCTGCTGGAGGACATCAGGGTCTAATTTTCTCACTCTACTGATTTCTACTGTTCTTAAGTCTACTGTTCTCCAGTTTTGCATTGTATTACATTGAAATGACTGTCGTCATTTCAGCTTTTAACTTTTTGCTCTCTCTCTTTTTCTTCATAGTCGGTACACCTGGTCTGGCGTTCTGTTAACTGTGACATCATCCAGAGAAGACGGCTCACCCGCTACTTCCATCTAATGTAGAACAGATTACTAGATCAATGTGTGCTTCTGTGCTTTTTTGTTTCTCTTGTTGTGTCTCTGTTCTGTCTTCTGTAACCCCAGTCGGTCGAGGCAGATGACCGTTCATACTGAGCCCGGTTCTGCCGGAGGTTTTTCCTTCCCGTTAATGGGTGGTTTTTCTTCCCACTGTCGCTTCATGCTTGCTCAGTATGAGGGATTGCAGCAAAGCCATGTACAATGCAGATGACTCTTCCTGTGGCTCTACGCTTCCCCAGGAGTGAATGCTGCTTGTCGGGACTTTGATGCAATCAACTGGTTTCCTTATATAGGACATTTTTGACCAATCTGTATAATCTGACCCAATCTATATAATATGATTGAACTTGACTTTGTAAAGTGCCTTGAGATGACATGTTTCATGATTTGGCGCTATATAAATAAAATTGAATTGAAAATTGAATTGAATGGACTAGTTTTTCACCATTGCTCCTGGATAGAATGTTTCTAATTTAGAAGGTGAAAAAAGGAAACTCTGGAAACCTTTTTAATATGGGATTTCAATGACCTGTCTTGGTCAAAAATAGCACCAAGATTTTTGACTTTATTACCAGAGGCCACATGTGGAATATTGCTAAAGTAATACTTTAGCAATATTTCCAATTGATAAAGTGTTACTGTTACAGTATTTCTTTTGGGTGTTTATCCACCAATTTAACTGTCAAACGTTCATAAAAGCTGTCTTAATGCAAGAAACGAAACCCTTAAAACACATGAAATAACAATTAACTTTAAAGAACTAAAAAGGTTTTGTTAACTTTTGACATAAAGCTGGATTAACAGCTAGTAAGATACCTTTGATTAAAGGCATACTATGCAACATTTTTCAGTTAATTAATGTGTTCCATACCGTTTTGGATGATTAAATGAGTCATTTCAGGTCGAACAAAGGTTTTCTCGGCCGCACTGGGGGTCTGTCTACCGCACTTGCAATTGCAAGAGCTCACGGCCCGCACACAGAGAAGTCTCGCTTTACGGCGAGAACTCCATGTATTTTTGCCCTGCCATTCACTATATGCACGCGCGAAAGCAACAACAAAGAACCGCGTGTTAACGTCAAATAAACATGCAAGCATATCGAGTTTTATTATTATTATTATTATTATTATTATTATTATTATTATTAATATTATTATTTTATTTATTTATTTACTTTTTATGTTAGTGAGACGCTACCGCGGCGGCCGCGGCGAGGCGGCTGCGGCTTGGCGAGGCGGCTGCGGCTTGGCGAGGCGGCGGCGGTAGCGTCTCGCCAACATAAAAAAAAAAAAAATAATAATAATAATAATAATAAAACTGGCGAGGCGGCCGCGGCGACGGCGAGGCGGCATCGGCGGCCGCCTCGCTAAGATAGCGCTGCGGGAAGCTTGATGTTCATACCTTCACTGTGTTAGTCATTGTTTGTACTGCCGTTTTTTCCACTTTTCGTTGCGTTCGCCTGTCTGCTAAGCTCAAAACAACCGCGCCTGGCTTCACGGAGAAACCAGAACAGCTGAGCATCTTTATGACAGTGCACTTTTACTTTCGCACTCTGGGGGGAGCCTCGCTGGAAAATCAACCCCGGTTGCATAGTATACCTTTAAATTGGTATACTAATGTTTAAACCAGGAGTGTAAAACGTACAGCCCGCGGGCCGAATCTGGCCCGCTGAACGCTTTAGTCCGGTCGCCCAATGGATTTTCATTATTCAACGGCTGTATCTCCTTGCTGCATCGACCGATCTTCACCAGATTTTTTGTGAGTCGTGGGGGAGTGCTGCCCAACGCGTTCGTGTGAATCGCCCGGTGGACGGGCGGGAAAAATGCGTGACAACTTCTGCGGTGGCTAGCGACCGGCGGTGCGCAAACCCCCGCGGTGGCCAATAGGCCAGAGCGGCGCTTGGCTGCGAGGGCCGATCATCACCGCTTGCGGTTTTAATTTTGTTTAAAACCTAGTGGCAGTTCCCTCCCTCTTCCTAAAGGTGATGTGTCACCTTTCTTGTTGGAAGTCCTGTTAAATTGTCTGTATTATAGTTGTAGTTCACTTATTCCTTTTTCTTCTTTCTTGTTTTTCTTTGAGGTCTGGCAGTGCAACTCACGTGATTGTTAAGAAGCAATAATATTTTCTGTAACAATTAAGTTCTAGAATGTGTATATGTGATCTTTTTGTTTGTGAAATGTTTGTTACCTTTTGGGTGTGTCCTTGTAGCGGCCATCTTGGAACCTACCAAAGAGGAGGCCCGCCTCAAACCAAGCTCTTTTATAGAAAGGACCTTGTTTGCTGGACTTTGATTGGCTGGGCAGTTAATTAAGAAGGTGGGGACAACAGTATATAAAGGAGACTGTTGGCTGAACCAAAGAAAAGAGGGAGAAGGCTTGAGAGGCTGAAGGAGATTGAAAGCTAAAGAGACTGTTGGGAAGATGTCATTTTTTTTCCTTGTCCCTGACTTATGCTGTGCTGAGGGAGGCCTAATAAACCACCAGTTTGTTTAAACTACAGCCAACCTTGAGGAGTTTTCCTTCCACACCACCCCTCGCAGTGTAACAATGATACAAATGATAATATGAATGCAGTATCAATACTATAACATATTGTCATGGAATGTAAATGGGCTTACCAATCCTATAAAACGTAGTAAGATGATAGCCAAGGCTAAAAGGGATAGGGTGAATATAGTGTTTTAGCAGGAAACCCATATCTCTGCAGTTGAGTACGAAAATTTTAAAAAGCTGGGTTTTAGAAATACTTTTTTTTCATCATATAAAAATGGAAGGAAAAGGGGAGTAGTAATACTAATTTCAAACTCAACCCCATTTGAGTTTGTTTCTAAAATAAGGGATAAAGAAGGTAGGTTTGTCCTGGTTAAATGCAAAATAGACCAGCAAGAAGTGACTCTATTTAATATCTACGCCCCTCCAGGAAGTCAGATATCTTTTTTTAAAAGAGTGTTTGATTTGATTGCAACAGAGACATACGGAACGCTAATTTGTGCTGGTTACTTAAACGTTCTACTCAATCACTCTTTAGACACCACTAATAGAAATAGGAAAAGGAACCCCATAGAAAAACTAACTAATAAAGCCATAGGAGAACTAGGACTGAGCGATGTGTGGAGAGCAATACATGGCTCACAACCTGGGTACACCTTCTACTCTGACAGAGATGCAACTCACTCCAGACTAGATTATGTGTTTATGTATAAAAAGGATTTGCACAGAATCAAAGAATGTAAAATAGGCCAGAGAATCCTCTCTGACCATGCAGGAAGTCATATAACAATGCATTTCGAAGGTAAAAGGCGCAAGACAGTTTGGAGGTTAAACTGTGGTATGTTAAATGATACCAGTTTTGTGTCAATGATGAAAAGGGAGCTAGATTTATATCTCCAGGAAAGTGATAATGGGACTGTAAATACCAGTATGCTATGGGATGCGTTTAAGGCCGTTCTTAGGGGCAAGATAATAGCTTGGTCATCCTTATCAAAAAAGATAAAAACAATGCAACTGTCAGACTTGGAGGAAAAACTAAAAAATCTTGAACAAATTCATATCACCAATAGAGACTTTGCCATTATAAAACAAATAAGACTCCTTAAACAGGATATAGATAAAATATTAAGTGAGGAGGTGGAGAAAAAACTCAGATTTATGAAACAAAGATATTATGAGGCCGGTCCAAAAGCATCAAAGCTGTTAGCCTGGAGACTAAAGAAGCAACAGGCTGAAAATACAATTCATAAGATAAAACACCCTGTCACAAATAAGATTGTTACAAATTTAGATGACATACAGAAATCCTTTGAGAAATACTATACATCTCTTTACTCTAATGGGGACCAGGCTGATATGCAATCTATAAGAGAGTTTCTAAATTCCTTAGACCTACCAAATATTGGTACACAAATCAATGAAATACTAACCCAACCAATAACAGTGGAGGAGATAAATGATGCCATCTCAAGTCTAAATAATAATAAGTCACCTGGTGTGGATGGATTTCCCCCAGAATGGTATAAAACTATGAGGGAACATCTGGTACCCCTTCTTTATGTATGCTTTAATTACATATTAGAGGACGAAGCTACGCCGCCATCTTGGAGAGAGGCATTCATATCTGTCATCCCTAAGGAAGGGAAGGATAGGACTGACTGCAAAGGATATAGACCAATCAGTGTGTTAAATGCATACTATAAACTCTATGCAACAATCTTAACAAAAAGAATGGAAACAGTAATGCATGATTTAATAGATGAGGATCAAACCGGATTCATTAGGAATAGACAAACACAAGATAATATTAGGAGATCCCTCCACATTATTGAAAATATTAACAAAACACAGACTAAACAATTATTTTAAATTTAGATGCCGAAATGGCCTTTGACTCAGTGGGCTGGAATTTCTTTTATTCAGTAATGAGAAGATTTGGCTTTGGGAATAAGTTCATCAGTTATATTCAAGCTCTTTACTCCTCCCCTATAGCTAGAATTAGGGTAAATGGCAGTCTTTCAGATCCTATTAGATTGGAGCGTGGATGTAGACAGGGCTGTCCTGCTAGCCCTAGTCTCTTCAACTTGTTCATTGAACCTTTGGTACAGGCCATAAGGCAGGAGGTAAAACAGAGGTATCTTCATAGGTGGAGAGGAATACAAAGTAAGCCTATATGCCGATGATGTACTTGTCACATTGTCTGAACCAGCCTCTGGCCTGCCTATTTTAATGTACATGCTGGAAACATATGGAAAATATTCAGGTTATGCTCTCAATATAAATAAAACTTAGGTTATGATATTTAATTTTGCTCCCACACAGGAACTTAAAACAAAATATTATTTTATTTGGCACTCAACCCAAATCAAATACTTAGGAGAATATTTGATGAAAGATCTTTCAGTTATTTCAATGTAATCATTACAGTGTTAGTAAAAAAATATGAGGATCTTGATAGATGGGAGTCTCCTCCCCCTTGAGTTTGGCAATAGAATTAGAACAGTTAAGATGAACATCATGCCCAGATTACTTTATCTTTTTTTGTCACTTCCTATAGATATTCCTACAAAACAATTCAGAGAATGGAAGAGGCACATTTCATTATTTGTATGGAACAATAAGAGGCCACGGGTTAAATTCTCCACTCTCCAGTTGCCGAGGTTGCAGGGGGGCATGGCACTCCCATCTATAAAGGATTATTATATATCTGCTCAGCTAAGGCCACTTGTATGTATATGCAACCCATCTTATAAAGCTAAGTGGAAAGAAATAGAGTCATCTTTAACAGATGTCCCCTTACAAGCATTTATAGGTTGTAACAGGGATATGAGAAGACCACAGACAGAGATTAACTGGTTGAACTTATCATTTAAGATATGGTTTGAAATAGTTAAATGCCATCAGCTCCAAAGGGAGGTAAAACTACTCAGTTGGCCTGCTTATGATCCTGACTATAAGCCATCATTGTATGACTTCAGATACAAACAATGGACCCATCATGGTATCACATCTCTATGTTCAATAGTTAAAGACGAAAAACTTCATAGTTTTGAACATTTATGCAGGGTCCATGGCTTGAGGAGACAGGATTTTTACAGGTACTTAGAAATGTCCGATTATTTCTGTAAAGAGGTTAAGGACTCCGAACAAAAAGGTTGGTGTAAGGTTGTTCAGTTGTTTGTTGGAGCGTACAACTGCATGAGCAGTAAAGGACTGATAATTAAACTGTACCATGCTGTCACATCTCTAAAGAAGGACTCTACAGAATATGTGGAGCAACGCTGGGAAAAAGAACTGGACATTGTAATAACAGAGGACATATGGACAAATGCTTGGAAAACACAGTCAACTACTACAAACTGGTTGGGGTGGAGAGACATCTGTTGGAACAATTTGATCCGCTTCTTTATAACCCCTAAGCAAAAGAGTAAACAAACAAATATTCAGCTGGGATGCTGGAGAGAATGTGGAGAAAACATGGTGGGACATGCGCATATATTTTGGTTGTGCCCCTCCATCCAGACTTACTGGAAGGAGGTGACAGACGTTATTGATAAGGTGTTGGGATTTGGTGTGGATATGACATTTATTTTTCTGTATTTAGGTAATTTGCCTGAGGAATTAGACAAAGATGACGAGTATCTTTTAAAAATGATGATGGCAGCAGGGAAAAAGGCAATTACCAAACACTGGCTTCAGAAAGATATACCCACGGTAGGCACATTTGTTGGCATGGTAAAACATTTACATCTCCTTGAGCAGATGACCTACTACTTAAGGTTACAAAAATAAATTGGAGAAAGAAAATGGGTAAAATGGTCCGTTTACATGAATGACAGAACCAACAACACAGGTTAATTGTCTTGCCTTACTTCACAAAATTACCATAAATAAAAAGTAAAAAAAAAAGAAAAAGCATGTTAAAGAAATGCTAAAGAACTGTGCGTCTCATGACGTCACGAGTACGCTTCTGTTCCAATTCAGATACGTGCTGCATGCTCGCGTTCTCGTCAAGTCCGATCTTCCTGTGTTCTCGCCAAGACTGGACTTGACGAGAATACGAGTACGGACTCGCATTCTCGTGAATTGAGAAACAGCTGTTTATCAGCTAAGTTACTGAAGCTGTTTATCAGCTAAGTTACTGAAGCAAGGGAATAAACACTGACAAATGACATGGCCACAGGTGGAAATACCACTCATTAATTTAACGACAACCTGCAATAGACGCACTTACCGAGGGAGAATTATTCTGAGATGATCGAACTGCTACACTTTCTGACTTGCTAGTACACATACATCCAAAGAAAACCTTTGACCACCACTACTTTTATTCATGCCATCTGTGGCCAGTTTGAGATGTTCTTCCAAAAGTTTAAATGATAGACCACTGACAAACTTCAGACTAGCAGATGTCTGCTTTCTTTCTGATTGGCTAATGCCCCGGCTCTGCCAGGTTTCATTAGTTGAGAGCAGCTTCAGTTTAAACCTTAAATAAAAAGTCTAAACGGAACCAAGTCAATATATTTTTTGCTCTCATTTTCCAATTGACGGAAATCTGTTGCAGCGACGGAGAACTTTAACCCATGGCTAATGCTGTTCGGGAGGATTACTACTTCACTGTTGCAGAAACAGGAGCTTTTACTAACCTCTATCTGTTCTTAAAATATGTTGTTGCACTAGCTTGTAGCGACAGTGTAACATGTGGCATAGTTCAGCTTGTTTTTGGTCACTTCGATTTATAGGGAAAGTTCCAAACAATGCTTTTGTGTTTGCCTGTCGATAATGAGGGTTACATATGTTTTTCTGGCTTTACTTGGTACAGCCCTAAAACCCAATAAAAGGCAGACTGAAATGCAAACACTGCCTCCTGGACAAAAAAAGGGTATGATACACTTTGGAAGTGCTAGGCCTGCAATATGCCCTTCTGGTTAGTGAAAATTTAAATGGTTTTACAAAAGGCAAAAAATATTTGTGTGGTATGTTGTTTTGACCCCTGAGCCTTGTGTAAATAATTGTAAATATTATTAAAATAATAAATTGTCTTCATTTTATGGTAAATAGTTTCATATACCTGTGTTGGTTGCCATATTTGTGCATACGTTTTAGAAATGTGTGGTATATATTCATTGAAAAGTCTATTTATCTATACAATTTATTACACATGTGTGGTTTCACAGTGAACAAAATAAATTATTCATGACTCGGATACAGTTTTTGCATTACTTAAGGTCCAATATACACTTACAGTATGCCCAAATGGAAATAAGTGTAAAATCACACAGTTATTGTTATGCTGAAAAAATTATACCACATAAAGCAAAAATTATGTTTTATATTGCGGAAAAATAAAAGGTAAAATCAGCAATAGTAAAAAAAAATATTTATTAAAAAAATAAAATAAAAAACAAACATACCCTGGACTTGAGGGTTACGAGGAGGTTGGTCTGCTATGTGGTGCACAGAAAGCATATAAGACTAAAGGACGGATAATATTAAACAAGCTGTCTGGTAACAAAAATTGCTATTGTTAATATTTGAATGCAGTTGGCCAACCTCACAAAACCAGAAAAGGAAATAGACACAATGTATATCACTATCAATGTTACAAAGATTAACCATAATAAGCTACCAAAAAGTTTTAGTTAGAGCTTAGAACGAGACTTTTAGTAATCCGAGTTGAGCTGTTAAACTCAATAACAATCCATAATCCCTAGCAATTAATGTAAGAAACGGCTTTCGGAAGCTTATGAAAACTAAGTCTCAAATAATTCATTAAATCAAAGACATAGCGGAATCTTTCAGTCACAGTTAAAACATTATCTGCAAATATGGTCAGGGAGATTATATGGATGGCCTGTGACTTTAAACTAACCGATGTGGCAAGTTCAACAAACTAATAGTCTTGATTTAATACGATAACTATTACGTTATAGGTGTTTTCCTGAAGCATTTTTACAAACCATGTGAAAATAAAGTCATTTAACAAGTAAAACGAGGAGGAAAAGCTGCTTCGTTTCACTCGCAACAAGAAGCACGGAGCTGTTCGGGTATGAGCGCAGAGCAGAGCTGTCTCAGGCTCCACAGCAGGAACTTCAGCAGGGCATTTGTTTACCACAGTTTACATTAGGCCTGCTAACGTTAGCTTCCTATCTGGGACGAAACTTAATGAGTCAAGCAGCTTCACGCAGCTCATGCACGTTTAAAACGTACGTGAGAAGTTTTTACTGTAGATTTTTCCTAGACTGGCCGCATCTTCCAAACAAATCTGAACTGCGGGGAAAAAAGAGCTGGGGGTAAACGACGTTAGCAGCATCGGGCTCCTCTCCACTGTTTTAAACACAGGTTGAGTTGACAGGAAAACCTGTTTCTTACGTTGGTTTTACTCGATGCTCATGCAATATCCGCGTAAAAAGCAAACCGTAAAAATATTCTCAACACTGCTAAAACCAAACCCCCTATTAGCCCACCTGAATTAGCCCATTTTACCTGCTCATCAAATCTGGTAATCACGGCCTGGACCCATTCCACTGGTTTGTGAGCCGCCATGGCCGTCCTCGGGGACAAACGCAACTCTGCGGGAAATCCGAGGTTTACAGAAAGAATGGAAAGCCTTATTTCCACATGAAAATCTGACCAGGCTGTGTCAGAAAAGACGAAGCGGGCGAATATTTTCCCCTTTCCGTTGGGTTCACCATCCCACCGCCATGACAAGCAACCGGAAGTCTTAGGTGAAACAGAAGAGAGGCGTTGGATCAAGTTAGCTGAAACCAGATAACTAATGGCTTCCAGGCAAATGCTTGACCCTTCTGTCTGCATAATCAATTAATCTGACTAAGTTTTGTAATTATTTTAATTAACAATGCTGCATTTTAATAATACCAAAAACGTACCGACTCCGTACGATTTTCTCATTTGACGTTTTTACGAAAAAAAAATTTGTATTCCAGAGCTATTAAAACGTTTGGAAGGACAAAACCTATTGCTGAAATCAAATACGATATTACCAACACTGGCGTTAGATATTATAAGCAAGCAAGCGTGGTTTGTGAATAATGTACAAAGATTGTGAATGATTGTTTTAAATAATGTACAGAGATTGTGAATGATTGTTTTACTTTACTTTGAAAGGAATGCTATACTTCCGATGTTGTGTGTAGGGACTGGAATGTTTTAATGCCTGTATGGAGCGCATGTTTCCATTCTAAATGTTTGCAGTAATTCTGTGCGATTTGTCTGACCGATATCCGGCTGCTAAAACGCTTGTAACAGTTATAGCGACACAATCTTGCTTCATTAGAGGGATATGTTCATTAGAGGGATATGTATGGATAAGGTCTCCATTAAACTTTGTTTCCAGAAACTCGTCATGTTTTGTTCGTATTTTAAGTGTTCTGAGTTTATAATAAAACAGCTACAGTTTTTAAGCCCGTGTACGTAATATTTGGAACAAACAGATATATAAGGATCTTGATAAATCCACACCTGGCATATTTTTACTTGCAAAAAAGTGATCAAACTGGCCTAACTCATATGCCTTTACAATGGTACAATGTTAGTGTCAATAAGAAGGATTGAGGGGCTAAGATAAGACACCAGGGGCCTGTTTCAGAAAGGAGGTTAAGTGAAAACTCTGAGTATGTTAACCCTGAAATGAGGGAAACTCTGGGTTTTCTGTTTCAGAAAGGGAGGTAAGTTAAACCTGAGAAAGCAGAGTAAGTATGGCCCGTTTCTGAAAGAGAGGTAACTTATACTCAGAGTCAGTTACCATGGCAATTTACTCTGTGAACCTAACCTGGTTGGGAGCAGGTTTTCTTCAGAAAACCCAGAGTTTATTTTGGTCTCCTCTCCTTTTTTAAAGAGGAAGTGGTGTTTAAACACCTCATTGATTCTTTGGGGACATATTCATTGTGCACATTTCAGTCACGCAGAGCGCATCAAAGGGAATGAAATGGCATGTCCATTTATGGATGATCCTGTTGACGAAGAGGCTGTATTACTTCGTAGGGAGTTACATTTACGTCGGGAAAGGATTTTGAGGCCCAGAGTGGATTTTTTGTAATATCCCTATCCTATCACAGCAATTTATATCGTGTTTTTCATTTGCTAAAAAAAAAAAACAAAAAAAAGATTTTAAAATAGTTTCAATACTTCCTAGAATTCACCTGTGACCATACACTGACCTCTAGCTTTAGTTTCAGAATGTGGATTTAAAGATCTGCCTTTTGGATCTGGCGGTCCAAGTATACAAGTTCTTTGCTGTTTTTTTCTATCTTTTTATTAAGAAGAAGTATATATAACTCCTTAACTGGCAACTGAAAATACATTAGATTAGAGTTACATCATGAATGTAGTCTAAAATTCAGAATGAAACTGTGGCATTTACTGTAAATCACTGAACTGTGTCCATCTGTGCACCAAAAGTTGATGGACCTTCCTCCTGCTGTTCTTCCACACTCTAAGGGGTAGAGATATCCAAGTTTATAGATATAAACTTGGATTCTATAGGATACTCCACATATAAATGTGAATGTGTAGATTGTTTGATGTGTAGACATATAATATTAAAATTACCTCTGTAGGCCTGTCTGTGGCAGCAGAAACAGTTTCTTTATCCCCATCATCCTGAGCATTTCATAGAGTACACTTTATAATACTATTTGTCATAATTGATGGTGTATGGAGTAGGCTACTGACAACTGCATGGGGTACTGTTGGGACAGGAGGCTCCAAGAGGCAGATATTACCATCCGAATCTGTTGGGACCAACAAAAAACCCAATCCAAAGTAATATAAATGGAAATATCACATTTAGTCTATATAAAAAATACAACACTGTAGGTAGACCTCTTACATTTTATGAAGGCACTTAAATCTTCTGGAGTGACTGGCCATCTCTTCTGCATTTGTCAGGAGTGGTGGTGTAGGTCCTCCTCCTGTTTTATGAGCCTCTGCCTTCTTTCTGTTGGCTGGGTAGAAGTCAAATGAGAATGAACATTTAGACCTATGCCAAAAATGCTGCTGCACTGCTAGACACTGAATGCCATTTAGTCATTTAATATGTCAAATGTTTGTAAAGCCAGGTAGCTACTCTACTCCTATGATGTGCTCAAGGCTTACCTGCTTGAAGTATGTTTTTATATTTCATTTTCAGCTGCTGCCATGTTCTTTTGATGCCTGCAGGATTGCACCTATCCATAAAAATTTAATTAGGTTTAATAAAATACTGTTCTTCCAGTTTCACCTCTGATATTATAACAGCTGGGTAAGTTACTTTAAAATAGTTCTTAATTACTAACTACAAATTTTATCTTCAACAAGTCTAATTAGATTAATGTAATAATTACTGTCACTAGAAAGTATTGGTCTACTTACTAATTTGTTTTACTTACTTATTAATTACTTTATAAAACCCAAATCAACCTCAACCACTTGAACAATACAAGGAGAGACAAGAAACTGCACTTCTAACGCTTTCAAATAAACAATATTGAATTGCATGAATTAATCTTAAATTGACCAAAGTGTGTAACTAGAAGGAGGAAGTTAAATTAAAAATATACCTTTTAAAATTTGATATCAAATCCACTATTGTTTTATAGTCTTTAATTTAATTACAGTATTTAGATGACTTAGTAACTTAATTCATTACACCCAACACTGTATAAAAGTAATTAAAATGTAAACTTACGCATTGACTCGAGCAGCTATTTTCACCCAAGCTAACTCTCTCTCCTTTGCCACTGCAGCCGTGTTTTTTTTTTTTTAATACGTGTTCAAATTCTGCATATGCTTGCATAAGCACATCCAGTTCTGCTGGTGAGAAATATGCAGACCTTTTTTGTCTGACGCTGTTGCCATGGTGACTCGTAATATCTGCGCTCCATTGATAATGGCTTTTTATAGTTGTGGTGCACGCACTTAACTCAGAGTCAGTCAACTCAGAGTTGATTGAACTAACTAATTTCAGCTGTTCTGAAACCCAAAACTCAAAGTTTCCCATCTCAGGCTAAGTCAACTCAGAGTTCAAGTTTTAACTCAAAGTTGGTTGAACCTCCTTATTGAAACAGGCCCCAGGTATGCAGACTGTTTCTATAAACTTCTGCTTATAATTTTCAATAAAAGTTTTTAAGACAAAAAAAGCAGCAGCCTCCATTGAAACAGCAACTGTGTTAGGGTTAGGAAAACCACTAAAGAAATAGTATCTACACTTCCTGAAAGAATAATGTAAAAATTTTTATGCATTCTTTTGCTAGAAATATCATCAAAATGTAACTAATTGGAGATCCCCTGTTTAAATGTTGCCTTTCCCTCTGTAAATACTACGGATAGATTGAGAGTAATTGGAACGTGGCCTGTTTTTAGCAGCCTACACGTGGTAGAACACGTGACACTAAACCCTTCGTGAAAATAATAAAGGAAAGCTTGTCTACCTTCCTTGAAAAAAGATTATAACTATATTATGCATACTTTTTGCTAGAGATGTCATCATAATACATAGAACTACGAAGTTTTCTTTAAATGTTCTTTATGAACGCAGAAGTCGGTGCACGTCGATGACGTAATGTCTGCCTCGTTGGCAATGGCAACGAGCATAACAACATAGTGGTCACGTCTTTCTGAGAACACACTAAAAAAATCCTCGGCGAAACCAATAAAGGAAAGGTTGTCTCCATTCCCCAAACGAAAATTATAAATATATAATGCAAACATTTGGCTATAGATGTCATCAAAATGCACATAATTGCAGATGTTTTGCTTTAAAGTTGTGTGTTGTGGACCGGAACCTCGGAGCAACTCTGTGACCGTGACGTAGGTAGGAAACGTCCTTCCTCCCATCTTTCTGAGACAGAACGCATTAAAATATTTGGCTAAACTACTGAATGAGATATGCGGCTAATAGACAGATGGTCCAAGTTACCTATTTCCTTAATTGGTCGTACTAACATCACAAAAATAATAATCCCAGAATTTTTATACATTTTCCAATAATCCCACTTTCACCACCATCCTCATTTTTAAAGAATTTAATAATTATTTTTACAATTTTATTCGGAACAATTAGCACCCTAGATTATCTGACTGCCCTAGACTGTCCTTGGTATATCAGCCATATGACAGGGGAGGTTTACAACTACCAAATTATTGTGGTAGTTCTGGGCAGCCCAGATCAGGGAAGCTATGTTTCATTTCATTACTCATCGGCCTCCAGCATGGGTCACATTGAAGTCGCAGTGGATTTCTATACCTATACTTATACTTATACATGTACTTATCTAATAGGAAAAGCTTATTAGGCAAATGACAAATCCTTTTCTGAAAAACACAACAATGATCTGTAAAAAAGTACTAGATTACTTAGGGGGAAAACAGCACATATACCAGTTCTCAGCTATTTTTGGCAAAAGTGAATTCCGACCAGGCAGAGCAGATCCAGCTTTTCAGCTCTGGTCTGTTAAGGGTGTATTCAAGGTGTCTGATCTCTATTCAGAAAGGGTATTTATGTCATCTGAAGAACTCAAAAACAAACATGAAATTCTTACAAAACACTTTTATAAATACCTTCAGGTTCGGAGTTTCATTTGGTCCAAGCAGCAAAATACTCCTGATCTACCCATTTTGTCCTCCTTAGAAGACGTTTTTATGAGCCACCTTCATGATAGAAGTCAGGTGTCCCTTCTTTACTCTTTGTTGATAGAAAAAAAGTAAGGAATGTTCGACAAAAAATCGACAGGCTTGGGAAATAGATTTGGGTGACACTCTGTCGAAAAAGGAGTGATCAGAGGCTAGCACTTTGGTTCGTACTCAATCCGCCAACACAAACTCTAAATTATAACAGCATAAATAGTAAACCAGGCAATACATCACTCCAATGAAATTACACTACTTTGACCCTATTATCCCTGACACTTGGATTAGATGTAATTCTCAGAAAGATTCTTTATTTCATTATATGTGGGAGTGTCCTAAGGTATTGGCTTTTATTTATTGTATTGGCTGTCCGTCCGTCCGTCCATCTTCTTCCGCTTATCCGGGGTCGGGTCGCGGGGGTAGCAGCTTCAGTAGGGAGGCCCAGACGTCCCTCTCCCCAGCCACTTGGGCCAGCTCCTCAGGAGGAATCCCAAGGCGTTCCCAGCAGAGAGACATAGTCCCTCCAGCGTGTCCTGGGTCTTCCCCTGGGCCTCCTCCCGGTGGGACGTGCCCGGAACACCTCACCAGGGAGGCGTCCAGGAGGCATCCTGACCAGATGCCCAAATGTGCATCTTAAATATCTACCCTGAAGATTTTATTACAAACAATCTAAGACCTCTGCCTAATATGTGCTTTTTTTTCTCTATTGCATCTTCATGGAAGAAGGTGGACTTATGTGGTATTTTTCAATGGATTAAGTATATGACATTTTACTTTGCTCCGGAGAGAATCAGCTACTTTACCAACAACAAACTTGATATATTTTGGGAAATTTGGTTTATTTTCTACACAGGGCAGGGTCAAAATGATATTCGACTTGGAAAGAGGATATGTGAAGGTCCTGTAATAAGACAAACGGATTCTTATGCTGATTGATCTGTTGTTGGGCTTGCTGTTTTTTGTTTGTTTGTTTGTTTGCTTTTTTTAGGGTATGTATAAGGCAGGGATTCCCAAAGCTGCCACTAGGGGGTGCGCAAGCGGAAAACTGTAATGGCAGTCCGACAGTGTTTTTCCCCCACACCATAAAGACGTGTAAATAAACATTTCCTTTGTAAAGATTAAAATCAAAAACTGTAAATTTAATCAATAAACAAAATGTATTGTAATGATACGTATTAGACTTTATTGCTAAATGCTGTTGCACACTTACTGTTCCTTTAAGTTAGGTTGCTTTGGGTTTATACCAGAAGAAATGTGTGGCTTCCGGGGAAAGGAGTGGTGGTTCGGGGACTGGCAGGTGAAAGCTGTCCGGTTCTGTTCCTCCTAAAATAAAGTGTTAGCAGCAAACATTGGTATGGTGCTTGGGTGTCATAAGGGAATGTTACAGTATTCATACAAAATGTATTTATCTAAAAGAAATCTTCTACGCTTCATTTTAAGATGAAATATCCACATTGTGCTATATATGCGCACATGGCTTGTGGTCTCTGCTTCAATCATTCTGGCAAATATGCTCAATTGGCTGAAACCAGGTAAACTGTCATGCAGGTGAGACATCTAAGGTGAAAGTTAGTGATGAAGAAGGAGAGGGAGTGAGGAATTGGAGGCAACAGAGGAGAGCATCGCAACGGATCCGGGAGAAGAAAACGAGCGATACTCAGACAATGTCTCTTTCTGTCTCCTCGCTTCACGTGGTTTATGTCAACAGAGGAAAAATGTAATTTGGGCCAAAAGTTTTATTTACAAGATTAAATTGAGTGACCGTCTCTGTATTGGTTGCTTGGTGCCTACAAAAAGCGCTGTACATTGGGCCGAGATTGAACCGGTGACAAGCTCTGACGCGCATGACACGTCCACACCGCTGCAGCCTCCGCTGGTGCTGGTGGGGGTAGACGCAGTTTCTTGACTATGCTCACGCACAGAGCTATAATACTTTTCATTGTGATTCAGATAGGTGCAGTTCATTATACAGATGCGGTTTTAGCGCATATTCAGACACGAACAGGGAAACTGGTGGTGGGGCTGAGGGGAGCTGAGGTGTGTTGATATGGGCGTGTTTACTTGCTGCATGTAACCACTGTGAAACAAATAGAAAATAACTTTTTATTTCTCTGATTAACAACATCTTTATGGAGTGCTCTGTTATTGTTACTCTGTGCTGCTCTACCAAAGTGTAGCTCACTGACTTGCTCGTCATCGGACACAAATCAAATCAAACTTCTTCATGTTTGTATTTTGCTGCGTAAATTGTGAGTCAGACTCAGATTTGGAAGCTGGTACATGAAATAAATAAAATGAGAACACGCACAGGTAGATCATTAGAGTTTAGTCTGAGAATCCACCTGGTCTCTGCTTCAGAGATGTTTCAGGTTGTGGAGGCTTGACCAATCTTTCTCTGGCTTCTGCTGTGGATGTTGTGTGTAACTTTTATTGCAATTTAATTCAAATTATGTTCTAATTTTATTTATATAACCTTTGTTATGACGTTTGAGGTGTAGCTGCAACTGCATACATTCATATGTATGATGTAAGAAATGTGTTAAGATAAATTACATGAAATGGGCTACAGAGAGTAACTACAGCCCAGTTGTACATTTGTTGTTTGAATTTAATATTTGAAATGCTGTTGGTATCAGTTACACTTCTACTTCCAGTGCAGAGTAAATACATGAAATTTAAATGCAGTCCTTTGAATGTATAATTTTGCTGTGTTTTATGATGCAGACAGAGTATCTTAGATAAAAAAAAATAAGGGTGGGGGTTATCTCTGCACATTTCTATATCTTCAAAAGAAAATACAGGATAGACAACAGACATATTGTGACTATATTTGGTTTAATAAAGACATATTTACCGTCTGTCTCTATTGCTGTTAGTTCAATTCGACAGTCATCAAATCCTGTGATGCTTAAAAGGTTAACAAACAGCATCTAGTGTGTGTCGTGGTTATAAAATTTGTATAAATGTAGCAAGAAATACTGCTTTTCTCTTTAGACAGACGAAATGCGCCCTGACGCTCAAGTCAAGCATCAAAAAATAGGAGCATGCATATTGCGTAGGACCAATGACATCAGACCAGGGAAGGTTTGTTTGTAGGTATCCCTACCAAAGTTCAAATCAAACCTACGCCCTTGCATCTTCGTTTCACAATCAGACCTTGATGGGACCACAGATATTTTTAGTTGCTAAGAAAAGCAGAGTGCAGCTATTTCAATCTATTTCTATTCGAACATTTTACATCTGCAGCTATATTCTTTTCTGCACATGTGGCATCTGTGTCCGAAGCGCTTCAGCTGTTGTGATGAATTGTTTCTAAACATCAGCTCAGTAGATGCAGTCGTAGATTCAGAATGCCTGTCTGAAAAGTTAAATCTGAACTGTATGTTTTTTTTCCTAAAAAAGGAAACTATTTCTCTTAATCTGAGTTTCAGTATGCAAATTCATAAAGGACATGTGTAGGGATTTATTAACTTATTAGCAATTTGCTTGACAGAAGACATGGACTGGTCATGTCCGTCCATCCGTCTTCTTCCGCTTATCCGGGGTCGGGTCGCGGGGGTAGCAGCTTCAGTAGGGAGGCCCAGACGTCCCTCTCCCCAGCCTCTTGGGCCAGCTCCTCAGGAGGAATCCCAAGGCGTTCCCAGCAGAGAGACATAGTCCCTCCAGCGTGTCCTGGGTCTTCCCCTGGGCCTCCTCCCGGTGGGACGTGCCCGGAACACCTCACCAGGGAGGCATCCAGGAGGCATCCTGACCAGATGCCCGAGCCACCTCAACGGGCTCCTCTCGACGTGGAGGAGCAGCGGCTCTACTCTGAGTCCTCTCCGAATGACTGAGCTCCTCACCCTATCTCTAAGGGAGAGCCCAGACACACTACGGAGAAAACTCATTTCAGCCGCTTGTATCCGGGATCTCGTTCTTTCGGTCACGACCCAAAGCTCGTGACCGAAAGGACTGGTCATGAGACTGCCATAATATATGGCAGGCTTATGTCTAATATGAGACTGCATATCTATATCTATATAGATAGATAGATAGATAGATAGATAGATAGATAGATAGATAGATAGATAGATAGATAGATAGATAGATAGATAGATAGATAGATAGATAGATAGATAGATAGATAGATAGATAGATAGATAGATAGATAGATAGATAGATAGATAGATAGATCCGAGGCGTCAGCCTGGTTTGGATTATTTTTCACCTTTAATAATAAACACCTTCATTTACAAATTGCATTTTGTGTTTACTTGTGTTGTCCTTGACTATTGTTTAGATTGGTTTGATGTTCCGAAACACTTAAGTGTGACAAACATGCAAAGGAACAGGAAATGAGGAAGGAGGCAAACACTTTTTCACACCACTGTAGGTTGAAACACATGCCAAATGTTCTGAATTAGTGAAGCTAATTTAGGCTCCTTCCATGCTCTTTAAGGTGAACTTTGGTTCTTTAACTCAAACAAAATGTTGTTTCATCAAATAACGTTTTGTTTAACTCAGGATTTGCATTGTGAATGGATTGAAACACATGCTAAATGTTCTTCTAAATTAGTTAAGATAATTTAACTCCATTCCATGTTTTTCTTAAATCAGATCTGCAGTGAACCAGGATTCACTGGATTATTCTGATTATGATCAACCACTTTTGTTTGTCTTTTTTATGTAAATAGTTCCTTAGCTTAGCTTCTTTTTACCTGGGAGGTTTGAGGCACTAAACAGCACTCCAGCAGTGAAGGCGGTTCCCCATCAGGAAGAGGAGGTCCTCTGCCTTGACAAAGCCGATGTGTGGAAGACTCTGAGGAGAGTCAACCCGTGGAAGGCCCCAGGTCCTGACAACATAGGAGTGTGCAGGTCAGCTGGCTGGTGTCCTCACAGACATTTTTAACACCTCGCTGGACCAAGCCACAATGCCAGCATGCTTTAACTCTGCCTCCATCATTCCGGTGCAGAAGAAACCTCAAGTCACCTGTTTCAATGACTATCGGCCTGTTGCACTGACTCCCATCATAATGAAGTGCATTGAAAGGCTGGTGAAAGAACACATTGTCTCCAGTCTCCCCCCAACACTTGACCCGTTCCAGTTTGCCTACAGGCGGAACCGCTCCACTGAGGACGCCATCTCCTCCGCTCTTCACCTGAGCCTGGCACACCTGGAGAAGAAAAACATGCACGTGCAGATGCTGTTCCTGGACTTCAATTCAACGTTTAACCCCCTAATCCCACAGCACCTGGTAGGAAAACTATAACATCTGGGCTTCGGCACATCTCTTCGCAACTGGCTGCTAGACTTCCTCACCAACAGACCTCAGTCAGTCCGGGTCGGACAGAACACCTCTGATGCCATCACCCTCAGCACAGGCTCCACTCAGGGCTGCGTTCTGAGCCCCCTGCTGTTCACTCTGATGACACATGACTGCGTTCCCAGGTTCACCCCCAATCACATTGTGAAGTTTGCTGACGACACAACGGTGGTGGGCCTGATCAGAAACAACAACGACCGGGTCTACAGAGAGGAGGTGGAGCAGCTAGTGGGCTGGTGCAGAGACAACAGCCTGATTCTGAATGTGGATAAGACGAAGGAGATCGTCGTCTACTTCAGGAAGAACCGGCCTCACCACGCTCCACTGCTCAGCAACAGCTCAGCTGTGGAGGTGGTCAGAAGCACCAAGTTCCTGGGGGTGCACAACACGAACAACCTCACTTGGTCTGTGAACACCACATCACTGGTGAAGAGGGCACAGAAGTGATTGTACTTCCTGCAGAGGATGAGGAAAGCCCACCTACCCCTGCCCATCCTCACGACCTTCTACAGAATCACCAGAGCATTCTGACCAGCTGTCTCTGTGTGGTGTGGAGGCTGCAGTGCATCTGACTGGAAGAACGTGAGGAGAGTGGTGAGGACAGCAGAAGGGATCATCGGGGCTCCTCTCCCCTCCATTAAGAACATTTTGTCCCAGCGCTGTGTGTCCCAAGCCCATAACCTAAGAGACCCCTCACACCCCCACCATGGACTGTTCTCCCTGCTGCCTTCTGGGAAGAGGTTCCGCAGCATCTGCTGCAGGTCCACCAGGTTCTGCAAAAGCTTTTTCCCTGATGCCATCAGACTGTTGAACCGCTGAACTATAAACTGGACTCTGCACCACATTTGAACATTGTATATTTGCATCACGGCATCTCTATCTAGCATTACAAATGCTGCCAAACTTTTAGTTTCTAAATGCATTTTTGCACCATCATTTCTGCACATACAAATTGTTTAAATATTCTCCTGTACACTGTGATTGCACACTGTTTCTTTCTCCTGCATTGTTAACATTTTAATTGTTTACTTTTAATCACTGCTGCACTTTATACTGTAATTTACAAGCTGTATGCAACAAAATTTCCTTTTGTATGCACTATGTACATACAAAATGACAAATAAAGTTGTCTAAGTCTAAGTCATCTTCATTTTGCTTAGTAGTTTAGTTAAGTTTCACTAGCCAAGTAGAGAGGATTTGCTAATCGAAATATAGTGTTAATTAAGATAAACAGCATTATATAGTGATGTTCTGTGGATGTTAATTTTATTTCTGTTATTAAATTCTTGAACTTGAAGAAGCTGTCACTCCTTTATTCCATGTGTGTGCACACTTTGCTGTACAAAGATCGCTAGTGCTCGAATCCATCCCTATCAACCATTGTCCTGATATCAGCTTAAGAGCTGATTATCACCAGACAATACTTAACAGACAGAGCAAAGTCTCTCTCAGCCTCCTGGTGATGGGAACAAATTATCTTAGCGTTTCCTTTAACTCCTCATGGGTGACTTTAGAGGAGCTGGTGGTAGGAGTTGTCGGTGGCTGGATGAAGACAGGCAATGAGGCTGACCTGAATGAACAGGGTGGATTTGAGGATATGAGGAAGTGTTTACAGGAAGTCGGGGTGCAGGCTGGGAACCTGGAACATCCTTTCGAACATGTCCGCCTGGACAGGAAGCAATGGAACCCCGAGAGATGATGGCTCCAACGCAGGAACAGGCTGGGACGGAGACTTGTTAGCAAGGGGGATGCTGGAGAAACAGTACTGTCTGGAAGGTGGTTGGCGGGGACTCTGAATCTTCCTCCAGACGTGAACGCTTTAATTATTTCCCTGCTTCATGGGACAGAAAAGTAAACAAACCCAGCTTCCCACCCCCAGGACCAAAACACTCCTGATGAGAAGAAGTGGACTGTGGGGGAGAGATAGGGAGAATAGAGCCGTTCCCATGTGTGGCATTTGACAAAGGCAGACATCAGGAATCGGGAGTGATGAGCAGCTGTCGTCGTGCTCAGCCATGAGGACCAGTACTCGCCAGAGGTATAGCCTGTCTAGATCCCTCAAATGCTGCTCCCAGGAACACATCAGGTATGCTCTCTTCATTATACTCCATTTTAAACAGAGTCCAAGAGTCCAACATGACTGCAATACCTGAATGTTACACATGAGCTGGTGTTATGGAAATATATAATCACTTATATGATAATAGTGTATTTTAAAGTAATACAGATATCAACTTTAACCCAGTAACCTAAAGATGAGAATGTGTGCAGAACAAAAGGTGGATTCAGACTTCAGCAAGCGTGTACCAGCCACAGGATGGAATGGGAGGTTTATGACAGCCTTGTGAGCAGATAACGCTTTTAAAGTTCTTTTCTCAAAGTTTCAATGTTATTTCAGTTAACTCCCAGGAACCGAGCTAAGGTAATAGATTACATCTAACAGTCAAGGGTCAGGAAACAGATGTTTTCAGCAGACTTAGTGTCTGCACTTACACTGGGAGGAAACTCAGGAAAAGGTTGGTCTGGCCCCCTTCTGGAGCCGCCCGTGGGTTAAAAGGATGATACAAACGATGAATGAAGCGCTGAAACACACTTATGACACGGGCAGAGAAGGTTAAGGTATCCGCGGCTGTGATAAATTTTGTGTCTCCCACTTTGATGAAGATGATGAATGATTTTTTTATTTTTTTTTATTTCAGACAATTAACAAATTTAACACACATTTAACAAATATTAAATAAATACATTTCAGAAATTACCAAATAATAAAAAATAATCAATTTAAGAAATTCTTCAACCAAGTACTACATAAAAAAGTAATTGATAAACATTAAATTAAATTTTCTGTTCCAGTTCAATTAAATCGTTTGAACATAAATAGAAATGAGATAAACAAAATTTTCCTCTAAATAAAATATATCAGGTATATTTACCCTAATTTCTGACATTGATTAAAGAAAATTGTCTGAAAAGGGGTATGAAGAAGTAAAACTTATTTTTCATACCCCTTCTCCCTCTAATTTCACTTAAAGTACCTTCCTATTAACCAACAATGTATTGATCCAAAATTCACAAAAAATATAAACAATTATATTTATACACATATACATATATGAATATATGCATATACACATATTAATATATGCATCTACATACATACACATACGCCTGTAGGTACATGAATGGGCCTAGGTCTCTCAGCAAAATGGTGCCGTGACCGCGGATTTGGCAAGTAAGTGGAGGACCTTTTGAATATTGGACACAAAAAGAGGGCTTTTCTGCAGCATCACGGGTCAACCAAAAACAGGTAAGGAGACCTTTATTCTCCATTGGCGAAATGTTAAATGCTTTGGCTAAATTGAAAGTGGTGCTGTGGTTAAAAGATCCTCTCTTCTCAAAATATCAGAGGCTGAACAGCACAAATAAGATTGAATGAGCTTATGTGTATGTCTGTCAGAAAAACGTAAGATAAAATACAAACGAGGAAATAGAAAACATACAGTTGAGAAACTTTACTGGTGAGACTGTAAAATAAAAGACAATAAAAAAGATAAAAACATGGAGTCTAGTCGCTCCCCCTCCACGGCTGACGAGTCTGAAGATCGTTAGGAATGAGATGAACCTCCAAAGAAACATAGCAATAGTACCGGCCAAGATACATTTATATCTTTAAAAGTTGAGGCCGAAGAACAGCAAGACCCTAAAAGGTGAGCTGTTTATAGAAGAAATAGAGATTGATTAAAAAGGGGCCCCAGGAGAACAACTTGGGTTGTTTTTTAGCATCAGAACGGGGATTCTGATTGCACGACAGTTAGACAAGGCGATTTTAAACAAAGTGTTCTGCCGAAACAGAAAGGACACTGAGGTCCTTTTGTGCGCGCCAGCTGTCTTAAAATCTATGTTTGTCCTGTTCTGTTTAACAAGTTTGTTTTGGTAAAAATGGGATCCATGTGTGAGAATCAGGAGCGGTCCGCGGCTCCGGTGTGAATCTGTCTCTGTGTGTGTGCACGGCTTCGAAGTCTCTTGTGTGTGTGAGAGCGGGTAGTTAAGCATGCGTATGTTTGGCTGTGAATCGCTTTGCACGTGTTGTTTTTACGGTGGAAAAGTACTGAGTCAGGAAGCTGAGTGTAGCCGGTAACAATAGCCAGGATCATGGCAGGGGCATTTGATCAGGATTTTTAGGATGACACATGGGGGTCTTCTCCTTGGAAGCCCTTAGGAGAACAGGTCGAGGCGCTGATGGGTTTTGTTGAAACGCATGAAAACTGGGACAAAATGACGCAATCGGCGTGGAGACAGAAAGTTCTCAGAGCTGTCACGGCAGAGGAGAAACGACTGGAACATAGCGAACCGCTGGGCAAGTATCTGGTGAAACAATATGCTAAAAGTAAGAAACACCTTAATGACTGTATACAAAGACAAAAGTCGGTTTGTTGCATTTTGGGAAACACGACCAGGAAAAGGCAGACAGAGAGGTTAAATCATGGGAAAAATTGTTGGTAATTTGGCAGGGAATTAAACATTTGTTTGAAACAAAAGAAGAAACAGCACAATCTCCACCCCCATATAATTTAAACACTCCTTCTTCTGGACTGTATCCAGTCTTGGATGTAAGGGGCGGAGAATTAGTGGTAGAAGCGCTCCCGGGATACACCCCCAGGGGCGACACATTTTTAGACAACACTCAACATCCGCATACGTTATTTAATGCTCCACCCATAACCCTCACCCCTTTGATGTCATGTGAGCCTTTTTTCACTCGAGCTGCTCGCGAGAACTTGTCTCAGCCTGTTGACGGGGCTTCCTCCCAGCCTATTGCCCATCCCATTTTTCAGATGACAAAAGCGGGCCCTGAGGAACACGCGTTCAGGACTCAGGAACCTGGATTAAGATCGCCCTCTAGGGGCAGTCCTTTTGTATGTTCAGAGGACACACAACAAGCAACAGGTTTAAATCAAGTTGATCTTAATAAAACAGGGATTAGATCACCAGCAGCTTTGACTGATGTCAGATTTAATAACCCACAGTCAGCATAACCAGAGATTAATGTTAAAATGTCGCTTAAAGTTGTTTGGCAGGAGGACGACTCCACTGAATTGTTAAACGTGCCACTGTTGGATTTCTCCTTTGAAGGAAAAACGAATTCTGAAGAATGTATGGTAGATAATAATAGGTTGTATCATACTGAAGAAGCAGAATTTGCCAGGAGACAGAGGGCATCACGGACTCGTGGTGTGAGAAGAAATTTAAAGGACAGCTTTCACAGCATGCATTCAATGACAACACGTTCTCCACGTCCCACTAGAGTGCAGATGCCTGTATTACAAAATAATATGGGCACAGAAAACTATATCCCTTACTCATTTGGTGATGTGCGAGCCCTGGTAAACAAATTGCCTAGTATTGCAGCTGGTGGCAGATTGTTGCTTGCCGAACTCGATAATGTAACTAAAGGAAAAAAACTGGCTTTGGATGATTTTAAAGCCGTTTTAGGACGTTGTGTTCCTGCTTCAACTGCAGATGACAATGAATATGAGGCTCAAACGTCCACCATTAGGGATGAAACTTTATTCTCTTCAGTTATCACTCATTTGGGGAACACAATAAGAGACCATTTCCCATTATCGACCCCTACAGCGGTCCCCAAGTTTGACTGGGACCCCTTACAGCACCCAAAGGACTACATCACTCAAGCTGAAGAGAGCTGGATCAAACACACAGGTGTAAATCCAAAAGGGGATAGATCTAACTTGGGTGAATTATTCAGGGAAGCAGTCCCTAAAGGAGTGCCTTCTTTGGTGTCACAGCTGATGAAACAGAATTTTGAGATGCCTGGTTGTGAATATGCTCGCAGGGAAAAACATCTTGTACATCATTTGCATGTTGCTCAGGATGCGGAGAAAAAGAAAAAACAAGAGAAAGAGGACATTCATGATCCATTAATCAGATTGCAATTATTAGATGCAAGATGTCAGTTGAATAAACGTAAATCAGAAAAAACTGAACATGTTATGGTCTCAGCAGTTGCATCTCCTGGGGCTCCATCCCCAACGGTGACACCTCAGTTTAATCCAATACAAGGGGGAGGCATCCCCCTCCTGCTTTTTATCCTCCATGTAACTACAGGTCTGCTGGTCCTGCGCGTGGATTCAGATGGCGATTTGCAGCATGAGTACTGCAGACCCCATGCTGCCAGCGAAGGTTGGAGAGGACCACATGAACTTTTTAGTCGACACTGGAGCCACATATTCCACTATTATCAACCAGCCATCTGCCTCTGTGCTGTCGACTAAGACTGTGTCACTAATAGGTTTTTCACGGAAGGAACAGTGTCTGCCGTTGACTTTACCACTTCCAGTAGAAGTGGGAAACCAGAAACTGCATCATTCATTCGTATGGTCTCCTTCTACACCTGTCAATTTGTTGGGAAGAGACTTGTTGGTTAAACTGGGAGCCGCAATGCTTTGTGGACCTCAAGGTTTGACTGTTACATTTCCAGATGGTTCTTCCCTAGCATGTGGTCACACTTTTCAGAATGGACAATATCTGGTTCAACCCGTGGGGGAAGAGTTTGCTGACATCTACTGGGGACTCTTAACAGAACCTGCTGAAGCTGGTGTTCTCTCGGTGTTCCAGCTTTGGAAGCCTTGGACTCAAAGCCTAAGTTCCTAACTGACTCCACACGTCACTCTGTTCTACGACAGGAATCACACAGACTGGTATCAGGAATCATTTGCTGCAGAACTTGAAGGTAACGCATGGACAGTCACATCTAAGAACATATATGTGGCCCCTGAGGGGGTGGCAGCCGCAGTGATGTTAACTCCTGAACAACAGCAATGGTATATGATGTCAGATGAAGCATTTCCTCATATTTCTCTTTCTCTCCATTCTGAGCATCAAGCCAAGGTCTTAGGCGGAATGATTAAACGTTCCATCAAGGCCACTGACTGGGCACCTACGCAGGTTTGTTGTTTTCAAACTCTACCAACACTTATCAGATTGTCTGTTATGTAACTGACAAAGTTCTTTTGAAACATGTGCTTTTAACTCGACACCATGGCAGGGAACGTACTGACCATCATAAGGCAGCAGAGATGTTGGATGCTCTCCCATCACAACTCTGGGCAACCAATCCCACGGACGTGAGGTTAGTTTCATGTGCTCCAGTTTCATTTCAGGTTGCAACTGACTCTCCTATTTGGGTGAATCAGTATCCACATAAACCTCAAGCGGAGGAAGGCATCACTGACACCATTGCGGGCCTTTTGGCAGCTGGAGTATTAGAACCCTCTGTCTCAGCCTGGAACACACCCATTCTGCCAGTGGAAAAGAAACACACTGGTAAATATCACATGGCACATGATCTTAGAGCCGTAAATTCTGTTTTGAAGACACCTATAATCCCTGTACCTAACCCATATGTGGCCATTTACAGTTTGGAGCCCTCTCAGCAGTGGTACACATGTATCAACTTGGCGAACGCATTTTTCTGTCTTCCTTTAGCTGAAGAATGCAAAAATTTTTTCATTCACTTATAAAGGTCGCCACCTGCGTTACACCAGACTGCCACAGGGATTTGCCCTATCATTAGGTATCTTTAATCAGGTTTTAAAAGATGTTTTGCAGACATATCCTCTGCCAAGAAACACCACCCTTATTCAGTACGTGGACGATCTGTTGTTGGCTTCACCAACTGCCGAGATCTGCCTTCAGGCTACGGAGCTGGTTTTGAGACACCTCCATGAACATGGGTTCAAGGTCAGTAAGGATAAATTGCAAATTGCCAGAAAACAGGTTTCTTTCCTGGACCGTGTCATCTCCGCAGGAACAACCAGTATGTCCTCCAGTCATAAGTAGAGCATTTTGACACATCCTAAACCGCTGCGCGTGAAAGACATGCTGTCTTTTCTGGGATTGACTGGTTACAGTCGTAAGTACATTCCCGGCTACACTGACCTGACGCAGCCTTTGAGGGACCTCGTGAAGGCGCAAGGTATGAGAAAACTAAATAATGTTTTGGTTTGGACTCAGGAAGCGGAAGAAGCATTTGTTCTGCTTAAACAACGACTTGCATCTGCTGCTGAATTGACTCTTTCAGACTACTCCCATTTTTCTTGATGTTTCTGCAACAAAATTCACCCTGATCGGCATTTTGTTCCAGAGGAGGGGAGGTGAGAGGAAAGGTTAATGTATATATCAGTAATGTTGCACAACATGGAAAAACGTCACCCCGAATACACACAATATGCAGCAGTAATAGCCAGAATGATTCAAAAGACAGCACATTTAGTCATGGGATACAGTCTAACCATTTTAACAACTCACAGTGTTGTGGCTTATGTAAATTCACAAAGCTTCACTATGACTGCACTCAGACAACACAGGCTGTCCAAAATCTTGGAAGCACCCAACATCACATTCACACATGAAGGCATAAACATGGCAGATGGCATGACGGATGGCGAACCCCATCAATGTGAAGAATTGGTCACCAGGATGGAGAAGGTAAGACCAGATCTAGAAGCCAGTCCTATTGAAGGCCCACAGGTGAGACAGTTGTTCACAGATGGCTGTTGTTTCATACATGAAAGTGAAGGACTTAAAGCAGCCAATGCCGTGGTGGAGCAAACAGACACAGGATTTGTAACAAGGAAGGCAGAAAGGTTACAAGGACCTCAGTCAGCGCAAAGAGCAGAGATAATAGCAGTGATTGAGGCATTAAAGTTGGCAGAACAACAAGAGGTAAATGTATATACGGATTCAGCATATACAGCAGGAGTAGTTCATGTGAAGTTATGTCAGTGGTTGAGAGCAGGATTTTTGACAGCGGGGGAAAACCAATAAAACACGAGATGGAGATGAGAGAACTGTCCGAAACACTGTTATTTGCTGGAAAGGGCCAGATGACAGACTGGTTTTTCTGTCAGGTTTGAAACAGGAGCTTTTTTCTGAGGCACATAGTGTAGGACATGTGGGTGTCAGACAGATGATGGAAAACTTGAATCATTGGTGGCATCAATTTATGTCAGACATGGTCAAACATTTTGTAAAAGGTTGTACACTGTGTGGTCAATTTAACTCAAAGAAGACTTTGAAACCTTTGGAAGATTTCCTTTGATCACAGTTCCTGGGCAGGAAGTGATTCTTGATTATACAGACATGGTGACCCCTGCTGGAGGATTTAAGTATTTGTTGGTGTGTGTTCACACTTTTACAGGATGGCCAGAGGCCTGGCCTGCTAGAAGAGAGGACAGCAAAACTGTGATAAAATGCCTCATTAACCATTACATTCCCAGGCACGGGTTCCCTGAAAAGATAAGGACTGACAATGGAACCCACTTCAAGAACCAGGACCTGCAACGAGTTGAGTCGAGTTTAGAGCTCACACACAGGTTTGGCAACACGTATCACCCGCAGTCACAAGGCAAGGTCGAAAGAATGAACCTGAACCTAAAAAACAAGTTGACTAAAATCTGTGCACAGACAAAACTATCATGGGTTGATGCCTTGCCTCTCGCTCTGATGTCAATCAGGTCTTCGGTTAATTCCACCACAGGATTTACTCCTTACAAGTTAGAGACCGGAAGAAGTTTTCCTGGGCCCCAACGTCGACCAACGGAAAATACAGGCGACTTGCAGAGTCTGACAAGTAGGGAGTACTTCTCGCAGTTGCAAGCTGTGCTGGAGGTGTACACCAGGATACGTGGACATCCCAAGGAAGGAGAGGGAGGAGCACCACCTCCGGACGTCAACTGGGCTTGGCCCAAGGTCATCAAAAGTGGTCAGAGCCGAGGTTCACGGGCCCCTTCAAGGTGATCGAGAGAACCTCACATGCGGTGAGGTTGGGAGGAAAAGGTAATACGTGGTTTCACTGGAGCCAGTGTGCACCAGCAGCAGAACCTCAGAGGTAGTTGACGGAGGTTCAGGAGGTTTAAAGGAGCGGATCAGCTGATTGGGCTCAGTCAGCTGTGAATAGAACCAGACTCAGGGTCAGAATAAAATCCTCTGGTTCCTGACACCACAGGCAGTCTACCTGTGTGTTGAAGATCCAGCCTGAAGATTCATCACGGTCTTATTGAGTGGCTGTGGGACGTCACCTTTCTTCTAAGAACGTCTGGAAGAAAGAAGTTGATGTCGTTGTGAAAAAAAAAGAAACGAAAACCTTGTAAATATTTATGTGATTTTAGATGCTTTCTTATCTTTCTAGATTCAACTATAACAAATGTTGGGATATTGATTTACTTTTTACTATATTTTTTGGTCTTATATTTATACTCTGACTTGTTTGGGCTAGAACACTCTTATTAGGTTACATTATAACCATTAGATTCTTTGAGTGGCCTTTTGCATTAGAGCAGCCAAAATGACTTATTTAGGTGTCAGAAGGACCAAATTAGGTACCCACAAGGTTTAAGCATTGTTTCCACACACCTTAGTTTATTCACTGCTCTCTTCTATTTTAGCGCACAAATCGTCTGAATCACGTTAAATTTGAATTTCACTGAGTTTAAACAGTGTTCTGTTGTTACTAATAACAGGGCACATAGAATGTTCATTTGCAGCATTTTTGGCTTCAGATTTCTGCCTTTCTGAGGTGTGAGAAGTGAATTATAACCATTAAATTCTTTCAGTGCCCTATTGCATTAGAGCAGACGAAAAATGACTTATTTAGGTGTCAGAAGGACCAAATTAGGTCTCCCCACAAGGTGTAAGCAGTGTTTCCGCACACCTTAGCTGTTGAACAGCTCCCATCTGTTTTAGCGCCCAAATCGTCTGAATCATGTTATATATGAATTTCACTCAGTTTAATCATTTTTCTGCTGTTACTAATGACCGGGCACAAAGAATGTTCATTTGCAGCATATTTGGCATCAAAGTTCTAACTTTCTGAGCTGTGAGAAGTGAATTATAACCATTACATTCTTTCAGTGGCCTTTTGCATTAGAGCAGCAAAAAAGACTTATTTAGGTGTCAGAAGGACCAAATTAGGTCTCCCCACAAGTTGTAAGCATTGTTTCCACACATCTGAGTTTGTTGACTGTTCTCTTCTGTTTTAGCGCCCAAATCGTCTGAATCATGTTCAATATGAATTTCACTCAGTTTAAACATTGTTCTGCTGTTAATAATGACCGGGCAAATAGAATGTTAATTGCAGCATATCTGGCATCAAATTTCTGCCTTTCTGAGCTGTGAGAAGTGAATTGTAACCATTACATTCTTTCAGTGGCCTTTTGCATTAGAGCAGCAAAAAAGACTTATTTAGGTGTAAGAAGGACCAAATTAGGTCTCCCCACAAGTTGTAAGCATTGTTTCCACACATCTGAGTTTGTTGACTGTTCTCTTCTGTTTAAGCGGCAAAATCGTCTGAATCATGTTGAATATGAATTTCACTGAGTTTGAACAGTGTTTTGCTGTTAATAATGACCGGGCACATAGAATGTTCATTTGCAGCATATCTGGCATCAAATTTCTGCCTTTCTGAGGTGTGAGAAGTGAATTATAACCATTACATTCTTTCAGTGCCCTATTGCATTAGAGCAGACGAAAAATGACTTATTTAGGTGTCAGAAGGACCAAAATAGGTCTCCCCACAAGGTGTAAGCAGTGTTTCCACACACCTTAGCTGTTGAACAGCTCCCATCTGTTTTAGCGCCCAAATCGTCTGAATCATGTTATATATGAATTTCACTCAGTTTAATCATTGTTCTGCTGTTACTAATGACCGGGCACAAAGAATGTTCATTTGCAGCATATTTGGCATCAAATTTCTAACTTTCTGAGCTGTGAGAAGTGAATTATAACCATTACATTCTTTCAGTGGCCTTTTGCATTAGAGCAGCAAAAAAGACTTATTTAGGTGTAAGAAGGACCAAATTAGGTCTCCCCACAAGTTGTAAGCAGTGTTTCCACACACCTTAGCTTGTTGACAGCTCCCATCTGTTTTAGCGCCCAAATCGTCTGAATCATGTTAAATATGAATTTCACTCAGTTTAAACATTGTTCTGCTGTTACTAATGACCGGGCAAATAGAATGTTCATTTGCAGCATATTTGGCATCAAATTTCTGCCTTTCTGAGCTGTGAGAAGTGAATTATAACCATTACATTCTTTCAGTGGCCTTTTGCATTAGAGTAGCCAAAATGACTTATATATGTGTAAGAAGGACCAAATTAGGTCTCCCCACAAGGTGTAAGCAGTGTTTCCACACACCTTAGCTGTTGAACAGCTCCCATCTGTTTTAGCGCCCAAATCGTCTGAATCATGTTAAATATGAATTTCACTCAGTTTAAACATTGTTCTGCTGTTACTAATGACCGGGCACAAAGAATGTTCATTTGCAGCATATTTGGCATCAAATTTCTGCCTTTCTGAGCTGTGAGAAGTGAATTATAACCATTACATTCTTTCAGTGGCCTTTTGCATTAGAGCAGCAAAAAAGACTTATTTAGGTGTAAGAAGGACCAAATTAGGTCTCCCCACAAGGTGTAAGCAGTGTTTCCACACACCTTAGCTGTTGGACAGCTCCCATCTGTTTTAGCGCCCAAATCGTCTGAATCATGTTAAATATGAATTTCACTCAGTTTAAACATTGTTCTGCTGTTACTAATGACCGGGCACAAAAAAATGTTCATTTGCAGCATATTTGGCATCAAATTTCTGCCTTTCTGAGCTGTGAGAAGTGAATTATAACCATTACATTCTTTCAGTGGCCTTTTGCATTAGAGCAGCAAAAAAGACTTATATAGGTGTAAGAAGGACCAAATTAGGTCTCCCCACAAGGTGTAAGCAGTGTTTCCACACACCTTAGCTGTTGAACAGCTCCCATCTGTTTTAGCGCCCAAATCGTCTGAATCATGTTAAATATGAATTTCACTCAGTTTAAACATTGTTCTGCTGTTACTAATGACCGGGCACAATAGAATGTTCATTTGCAGCATATTTGGCATCAAATTTCTGCCTTTCTGAGCTGTGAGAAGTGAATTATAACCATTACATTCTTTCAGTGGCCTTTTGCATTAGAGCAGCAAAAAGACTTATATAGGTGTAAGAAGGACCAAATTAGGTCTCCCCACAAGGTGTAAGCAGTGTTTCCACACACCTTAGCTGTTGACAGCTCCCATCTGTTTTAGCGCCCAAATCGTCTGAATCATGTTAAATATGAATTTCACTCAGTTTAAACATTGTTCTGCTGTTACTAATGACCGGGCACAAAGAATGTTCATTTGCAGCATATTTGGCATCAAATTTCTGCCTTTCTGAGCTGTGAGAAGTGAATTATAACCATTACATTCTTTCAGTGGCCTTTTGCATTAGAGCAGCAAAAATGACTTATTTAGGTGTAAGAAGGACCAAATTAGGTCTCCCCACAAGGTGTAAGCAGTGTTTCCACACACCTTAGCTGTTGAACAGCTCCCATCTGTTTTAGCGCCCAAATCGTCTGAATCATGTTAAATATGAATTTCACTCAGTTTAAACATTGTTCTGCTGTTACTAATGACCGGGCACAAAGAATGTTCATTTGCAGCATATTTGGCATCAAATTTCTGCCTTTCTGAGCTGTGAGAAGTGAATTATAACCATTACATTCTTTCAGTGGCCTTTTGCATTAGAGCAGCAAAAATGACTTATTTAGGTGTAAGAAGGACCAAATTAGGTCTCCCCACAAGGTGTAAGCAGTGTTTCCACACACCTTAGCTGTTGGACAGCTCCCATCTGTTTTAGCGCCCAAATCGTCTGAATCATGTTAAATATGAATTTCACTCAGTTTAAACATTGTTCTGCTGTTACTAATGACCGGGCACAAAGAATGTTCATTTGCAGCATATTTGGCATCAAATTTCTGCCTTTCTGAGCTGTGAGAAGTGAATTATAACCATTACATTCTTTCAGTGGCCTTTTGCATTAGAGCAGCAAAAAAGACTTATTTAGGTGTAAGAAGGACCAAATTAGGTCTCCCCACAAGGTGTAAGCAGTGTTTCCACACACCTTAGCTGTTGAACAGCTCCCATCTGTTTTAGCGCCCAAATCGTCTGAATCATGTTAAATATGAATTTCACTCAGTTTAAACATTGTTCTGCTGTTACTAATGACCGGGCACAAAGAATGTTCATTTGCAGCATATTTGGCATCAAATTTCTGCCTTTCTGAGCTGTGAGAAGTGAATTATAACCATTACATTCTTTCAGTGGCCTTTTGCATTAGAGTAGCCAAAATGACTTATATATGTGTAAGAAGGACCAAATTAGGTCTCCCCACAAGGTGTAAGCAGTGTTTCCACACACCTTAGCTGGTTTACAGCTCCCATCTGTTTTAGCGCCCAAATCGTCTGAATCATGTTAAATATGAATTTCACTCAGTTTAAACAGTGTTCTGCTGTTACTAATGACCGGGCAAATAGAATGTTCATTTGCAGCATATTTGGCATCAAATTTCTGCCTTTCTGAGCTGTGAGAAGTGAATTATAACCATTACATTCTTTCAGTGGCCTTTTGCATTAGAGTAGCCAAAAATGACTTATATATGTGTAAGAAGGACCAAATTAGGTCTCCCCACAAGGTGTAAGCAGTGTTTCCACACACCTTAGCTGTTGAACAGCTCCCATCTGTTTTAGCGCCCAAATCGTCTGAATCATGTTAAATATGAATTTCACTCAGTTTAAACATTGTTCTGCTGTTACTAATGACCGGGCACAATAGAATGTTCATTTGCAGCATATTTGGCATCAAATTTCTGCCTTTCTGAGCTGTGAGAAGTGAATTATAACCATTACATTCTTTCAGTGGCCTTTTGCATTAGAGCAGCAAAAAGACTTATTTATGTGTAAGAAGGACCAAATTAGGTCTCCCCACAAGGTGTAAGCAGTGTTTCCACACACCTTAGCTGTTGACAGCTCCCATCTGTTTTAGCGCCCAAATCGTCTGAATCATGTTAAATATGAATTTCACTCAGTTTAAACATTGTTCTGCTGTTACTAATGACCGGGCAAATAGAATGTTCATTTGCAGCATATTTGGCATCAAATTTCTGCCTTTCTGAGCTGTGAGAAGTGAATTATAACCATTACATTCTTTCAGTGGCCTTTTGCATTAGAGTAGCCAAAATGACTTATATATGTGTAAGAAGGACCAAATTAGGTCTCCCCACAAGGTGTAAGCAGTGTTTCCACACACCTTAGCTGTTGAACAGCTCCCATCTGTTTTAGCGCCCAAATCGTCTGAATCATGTTAAATATGAATTTCACTCAGTTTAAACATTGTTCTGCTGTTACTAATGACCGGGCACAAAGAATGTTCATTTGCAGCATATTTGGCATCAAATTTCTGCCTTTCTGAGCTGTGAGAAGTGAATTATAACCATTACATTCTTTCAGTGGCCTTTTGCATTAGAGCAGCAAAAAGACTTATTAGGTGTAAGAAGGACCAAATTAGGTCTCCCCACAAGGTGTAAGCAGTGTTTCCACACACCTTAGCTGTTGGACAGCTCCCATCTGTTTTAGCGCCCAAATCGTCTGAATCATGTTAAATATGAATTTCACTCAGTTTAAACATTGTTCTGCTGTTACTAATGACCGGGCACAAAGAATGTTCATTTGCAGCATATTTGGCATCAAATTTCTGCCTTTCTGAGCTGTGAGAAGTGAATTATAACCATTACATTCTTTCAGTGGCCTTTTGCATTAGAGCAGCAAAAAGACTTATATATGTGTAAGAAGGACCAAATTAGGTCTCCCCACAAGGTGTAAGCAGTGTTTCCACACACCTTAGCTGTTGACAGCTCCCATCTGTTTTAGCGCCCAAATCGTCTGAATCATGTTAAATATGAATTTCACTCAGTTTAAACATTGTTCTGCTGTTACTAATGACCGGGCACAATAGAATGTTCATTTGCAGCATATTTGGCATCAAATTTCTGCCTTTCTGAGCTGTGAGAAGTGAATTATAACCATTACATTCTTTCAGTGGCCTTTTGCATTATAGTAGCCAAAAAGACTTATATATGTGTAAGAAGGACCAAATTAGGTCTCCCCACAAGGTGTAAGCAGTGTTTCCACACACCTTAGCTGTTGAACAGCTCCCATCTGTTTTAGCGCCCAAATCGTCTGAATCATGTTAAATATGAATTTCACTCAGTTTAAACATTGTTCTGCTGTTACTAATGACCGGGCACAAAGAATGTTCATTTGCAGCATATTTGGCATCAAATTTCTGCCTTTCTGAGCTGTGAGAAGTGAATTATAACCATTACATTCTTTCAGTGGCCTTTTGCATTAGAGCAGCAAAAAGACTTATTTAGGTGTAAGAAGGACCAAATTAGGTCTCCCCACAAGGTGTAAGCAGTGTTTCCACACACCTTAGCTGTTGACAGCTCCCATCTGTTTTAGCGCCCAAATCGTCTGAATCATGTTAAATATGAATTTCACTCAGTTTAAACATTGTTCTGCTGTTACTAATGACCGGGCACAATAGAATGTTCATTTGCAGCATATTTGGCATCAAATTTCTGCCTTTCTGAGCTGTGAGAAGTGAATTATAACCATTACATTCTTTCAGTGGCCTTTTGCATTAGAGCAGCAAAAAGACTTATATATGTGTAAGAAGGACCAAATTAGGTCTCCCCACAAGGTGTAAGCAGTGTTTCCACACACCTTAGCTGTTGAACAGCTCCCATCTGTTTTAGCGCCCAAATCGTCTGAATCATGTTAAATATGAATTTCACTCAGTTTAAACATTGTTCTGCTGTTACTAATGACCGGGCACAATAGAATGTTCATTTGCAGCATATTTGGCATCAAATTTCTGCCTTTCTGAGCTGTGAGAAGTGAATTATAACCATTACATTCTTTCAGTGGCCTTTTGCATTAGAGCACCAAAAAAGACTTATATATGTGTAAGAAGGACCAAATTAGGTCTCCCCACAAGGTGTAAGCAGTGTTTCCACACACCTTAGCTGTTGGACAGCTCCCATCTGTTTTAGCGCCCAAATCGTCTGAATCATGTTAAATATGAATTTCACTCAGTTTAAACATTGTTCTGCTGTTACTAATGACCGGGCAAATAGAATGTTCATTTGCAGCATATTTGGCATCAAATTTCTGCCTTTCTGAGCTGTGAGAAGTGAATTATAACCATTACATTCTTTCAGTGGCCTTTTGCATTAGAGCAGCAAAAATGACTTATTTAGGTGTAAGAAGGACCAAATTAGGTCTCCCCACAAGGTGTAAGCAGTGTTTCCACACACCTTAGCTGTTGAACAGCTCCCATCTGTTTTAGCGCCCAAATCGTCTGAATCATGTTAAATATGAATTTCACTCAGTTTAAACATTGTTCTGCTGTTACTAATGACCGGGCACAAAGAATGTTCATTTGCAGCATATTTGGCATCAAATGTCTGCCTTTCTGAGCTGTGAGAAGTGAATTATAACCATTACATTCTTTCAGTGGCCTTTTGCATTAGAGCAGCAAAAAGACTTATTTAGGTGTAAGAAGGACCAAATTAGGTCTCCCCACAAGGTGTAAGCAGTGTTTCCACACACCTTAGCTGTTGAACAGCTCCCATCTGTTTTAGCGCCCAAATCGTCTGAATCATGTTAAATATGAATTTCACTCAGTTTAAACATTGTTCTGCTGTTACTAATGACCGGGCAAATAGAATGTTCATTTGCAGCATATTTGGCATCAAATTTCTGCCTTTCTGAGCTGTGAGAAGTGAATTATAACCATTACATTCTTTCAGTGGCCTTTTGCATTAGAGCAGCAAAAAAGACTTATATATGTGTAAGAAGGACCAAATTAGGTCTCCCCACAAGGTGTAAGCAGTGTTTCCACACACCTTAGCTGTTGGACAGCTCCCATCTGTTTTAGCGCCCAAATCGTCTGAATCATGTTAAATATGAATTTCACTCAGTTTAAACATTGTTCTGCTGTTACTAATGACCGGGCACAAAGAATGTTCATTTGCAGCATATTTGGCATCAAATTTCTGCCTTTCTGAGCTGTGAGAAGTGAATTATAACCATTACATTCTTTCAGTGGCCTTTTGCATTAGAGCAGCAAAAAGACTTATTTAGGTGTAAGAAGGACCAAATTAGGTCTCCCCACAAGGTGTAAGCAGTGTTTCCACACACCTTAGCTGTTGACAGCTCCCATCTGTTTTAGCGCCCAAATCGTCTGAATCATGTTAAATATGAATTTCACTCAGTTTAAACATTGTTCTGCTGTTACTAATGACCGGGCACAAAGAATGTTCATTTGCAGCATATTTGGCATCAAATTTCTGCCTTTCTGAGCTGTGAGAAGTGAATTATAACCATTACATTCTTTCAGTGGCCTTTTGCATTAGAGCAGCAAAAATGACTTATATATGTGTAAGAAGGACCAAATTAGGTCTCCCCACAAGGTGTAAGCAGTGTTTCCACACACCTTAGCTGTTGACAGCTCCCATCTGTTTTAGCGCCCAAATCGTCTGAATCATGTTAAATATGAATTTCACTCAGTTTAAACATTGTTCTGCTGTTACTAATGACCGGGCACAATAGAATGTTCATTTGCAGCATATTTGGCATCAAATTTCTGCCTTTCTGAGCTGTGAGAAGTGAATTATAACCATTACATTCTTTCAGTGGCCTTTTGCATTAGAGCTAGCAAAAAGACTTATATATGTGTAAGAAGGACCAAATTAGGTCTCCCCACAAGGTGTAAGCAGTGTTTCCACACACCTTAGCTGTTGGACAGCTCCCATCTGTTTTAGCGCCCAAATCGTCTGAATCATGTTAAATATGAATTTCACTCAGTTTAAACAGTGTTCTGCTGTTACTAATGACCGGGCAAATAGAATGTTCATTTGCAGCATATTTGGCATCAAATTTCTGCCTTTCTGAGCTGTGAGAAGTGAATTATAACCATTACATTCTTTCAGTGGCCTTTTGCATTAGAGCAGCAAAAAGACTTATATATGTGTAAGAAGGACCAAATTAGGTCTCCCCACAAGGTGTAAGCAGTGTTTCCACACACCTTAGCTGTTGAACAGCTCCCATCTGTTTTAGCGCCCAAATCGTCTGAATCATGTTAAATATGAATTTCACTCAGTTTAAACATTGTTCTGCTGTTACTAATGACCGGGCACAATAGAATGTTCATTTGCAGCATATTTGGCATCAAATTTCTGCCTTTCTGAGCTGTGAGAAGTGAATTATAACCATTACATTCTTTCAGTGGCCTTTTGCATTAGAGCAGCAAAAATGACTTATATATGTGTAAGAAGGACCAAATTAGGTCTCCCCACAAGGTGTAAGCAGTGTTTCCACACACCTTAGCTGTTGACAGCTCACATCTGTTTTAGCGCCCAAATCGTCTGAATCATGTTAAATATGAATTTCACTCAGTTTAAACATTGTTCTGCTGTTACTAATGACCGGGCACAATAGAATGTTCATTTGCAGCATATTTGGCATCAAATTTCTGCCTTTCTGAGCTGTGAGAAGTGAATTATAACCATTACATTCTTTCAGTGGCCTTTTGCATTAGAGCAGCAAAAAAGACTTATTTAGGTGTAAGAAGGACCAAATTAGGTCTCCCCACAAGGTGTAAGCAGTGTTTCCACACACCTTAGCTGTTGGACAGCTCCCATCTGTTTTAGCGCCCAAATCGTCTGAATCATGTTAAATATGAATTTCACTCAGTTTAAACATTGTTCTGCTGTTACTAATGACCGGGCAAATAGAATGTTCATTTGCAGCATATTTGGCATCAAATGTCTGCCTTTCTGAGCTGTGAGAAGTGAATTATAACCATTACATTCTTTCAGTGGCCTTTTGCATTAGAGTTGCAGAAATGACTTATATATGTGTAAGAAGGACCAAATTAGGTCTCCCCACAAGGTGTAAGCAGTGTTTCCACACACCTTAGCTGTTGAACAGCTCCCATCTGTTTTAGCGCCCAAATCGTCTGAATCATGTTAAATATGAATTTCACTCAGTTTAAACATTGTTCTGCTGTTACTAATGACCGGGCACATAGAATGTTCATTTGCAGCATATTTGGCATCAAATTTCTGCCTTTCTGAGCTGTGAGAAGTGAATTATAACCATTACATTCTTTCAGTGGCCTTTTGCATTAGAGCAGCAAAAAGACTTATTTAGGTGTCAGAAGGACCAAATTAGGTCTCCCCACAAGGTGTAAGCATTGTTTCCACACATCTTAGCTTGTTGACAGCTCCCATCTGTTTTAGCGCCCAAATCGTCTGAATCATGTTGAATATGAATTTCACTGAGTTTGAACAGTGTTCTGCTGTTACTAATGACCGGGCACATAGAATGTTCATTTGCAGCATATTTGGCATCAAATTTCTGCCTTTCTGAGCTGTGAGAAGTGAATTATAACCATTACATTCTTTCAGTGGCCTTTTGCATTAGAGCAGCCAAAAAGACTTATTTAGGTGTAAGAAGGACCAAATTAGGTCTCCCCACAAGGTGTAAGCAGTGTTTCCACACACCTTAGCTGTTGAACAGCTCCCATCTGTTTTAGCGCCCAAATCGTCTGAATCATGTTAAATATGAATTTCACTCAGTTTAAACATTGTTCTGCTGTTACTAATGACCGGGCACAAAGAATGTTCATTTGCAGCATATTTGGCATCAAATTTCTGCCTTTCTGAGCTGTGAGAAGTGAATTATAACCATTACATTCTTTCAGTGGCCTTTTGCATTAGAGCAGCAAAAAGACTTATATATGTGTAAGAAGGACCAAATTAGGTCTCCCCACAAGTTGTAAGCATTGTTTCCACACATCTTAGCTGTTGAACAGCTCCCATCTGTTTTAGCGCCCAAATCGTCTGAATCATGTTAAATATGAATTTCACTCAGTTTAAACATTGTTCTGCTGTTACTAATGACCGGGCACAAAGAATGTTCATTTGCAGCATATTTGGCATCAAATTTCTGCCTTTCTGAGCTGTGAGAAGTGAATTATAACCATTACATTCTTTCAGTGGCCTTTTGCATTAGAGTAGCCAAAATGACTTATATATGTGTAAGAAGGACCAAATTAGGTCTCCCCACAAGGTGTAAGCAGTGTTTCCACACACCTTAGCTGTTGAACAGCTCCCATCTGTTTTAGCGCCCAAATCGTCTGAATCATGTTAAATATGAATTTCACTCAGTTTAAACATTGTTCTGCTGTTACTAATGACCGGGCACAAAGAATGTTCATTTGCAGCATATTTGGCATCAAATTTCTGCCTTTCTGAGCTGTGAGAAGTGAATTATAACCATTACATTCTTTCAGTGGCCTTTTGCATTAGAGCAGCAAAAAAGACTTATTATAGGTGTAAGAAGGACCAAATTAGGTCTCCCCACAAGGTGTAAGCAGTGTTTCCACACACCTTAGCTGTTGGACAGCTCCCATCTGTTTTAGCGCCCAAATCGTCTGAATCATGTTAAATATGAATTTCACTCAGTTTAAACATTGTTCTGCTGTTACTAATGACCGGGCACAATAGAATGTTCATTTGCAGCATATTTGGCATCAAATTTCTGCCTTTCTGAGCTGTGAGAAGTGAATTATAACCATTACATTCTTTCAGTGGCCTTTTGCATTAGAGCAGCAAAAAGACTTATTTAGGTGTCAGAAGGACCAAATTAGGTCTCCCCACAAGGTGTAAGCAGTGTTTCCACACACCTTAGCTGTTGGAACAGCTCCCATCTGTTTTAGCGCCCAAATCGTCTGAATCATGTTAAATATGAATTTCACTCAGTTTAAACATTGTTCTGCTGTTACTAATGACCGGGCACAATAGAATGTTCATTTGCAGCATATTTGGCATCAAATTTCTGCCTTTCTGAGCTGTGAGAAGTGAATTATAACCATTACATTCTTTCAGTGGCCTTTTGCATTAGAGCAGCAAAAAGACTTATATAGGTGTAAGAAGGACCAAATTAGGTCTCCCCACAAGGTGTAAGCAGTGTTTCCACACACCTTAGCTGTTGACAGCTCCCATCTGTTTTAGCGCCCAAATCGTCTGAATCATGTTAAATATGAATTTCACTCAGTTTAAACAGTGTTCTGCTGTTAATAATGACCGGGCAAATAGAATGTTCATTTGCAGCATATTTGGCATCAAATTTCTGCCTTTCTGAGCTGTGAGAAGTGAATTATAACCATTACATTCTTTCAGTGGCCTTTTGCATTAGAGTAGCAAAAATGACTTATATATGTGTAAGAAGGACCAAATTAGGTCTCCCCACAAGGTGTAAGCAGTGTTTCCACACACCTTAGCTGTTGACAGCTCCCATCTGTTTTAGCGCCCAAATCGTCTGAATCATGTTAAATATGAATTTCACTCAGTTTAAACATTGTTCTGCTGTTACTAATGACCGGGCACAAAGAATGTTCATTTGCAGCATATTTGGCATCAAATTTCTGCCTTTCTGAGCTGTGAGAAGTGAATTATAACCATTACATTCTTTCAGTGGCCTTTTGCATTAGAGCAGCAAAAATGACTTATTATAGGTGTAAGAAGGACCAAATTAGGTCTCCCCACAAGGTGTAAGCAGTGTTTCCACACACCTTAGCTGTTGGACAGCTCCCATCTGTTTTAGCGCCCAAATCGTCTGAATCATGTTAAATATGAATTTCACTCAGTTTAAACATTGTTCTGCTGTTACTAATGACCGGGCACAAAGAATGTTCATTTGCAGCATATTTGGCATCAAATTTCTGCCTTTCTGAGCTGTGAGAAGTGAATTATAACCATTACATTCTTTCAGTGGCCTTTTGCATTAGAGCAGCAAAAAGACTTATTTAGGTGTAAGAAGGACCAAATTAGGTCTCCCCACAAGGTGTAAGCAGTGTTTCCACACACCTTAGCTGTTGACAGCTCCCATCTGTTTTAGCGCCCAAATCGTCTGAATCATGTTAAATATGAATTTCACTCAGTTTAAACATTGTTCTGCTGTTACTAATGACCGGGCAAATAGAATGTTCATTTGCAGCATATTTGGCATCAAATTTCTGCCTTTCTGAGCTGTGAGAAGTGAATTATAACCATTACATTCTTTCAGTGGCCTTTTGCATTAGAGCAGCAAAAAGACTTATTTAGGTGTAAGAAGGACCAAATTAGGTCTCCCCACAAGGTGTAAGCAGTGTTTCCACACACCTTAGCTGTTGGACAGCTCCCATCTGTTTTAGCGCCCAAATCGTCTGAATCATGTTAAATATGAATTTCACTCAGTTTAAACATTGTTCTGCTGTTACTAATGACCGGGCAAATAGAATGTTCATTTGCAGCATATTTGGCATCAAATTTCTGCCTTTCTGAGCTGTGAGAAGTGAATTATAACCATTACATTCTTTCAGTGGCCTTTTGCATTAGAGTAGCCAAAATGACTTATATATGTGTAAGAAGGACCAAATTAGGTCTCCCCACAAGGTGTAAGCAGTGTTTCCACACACCTTAGCTGTTGACAGCTATCTTCTGTTTTAGCGCCTAAATCGTCTGAATCATGTTAAATATGAATTTCACTCAGTTTAAACATTGTTCTGCTGTTACTAATGACCGGGCACAATAGAATGTTCATTTGCAGCATATTTGGCATCAAATTTCTGCCTTTCTGAGCTGTGAGAAGTGAATTATAACCATTACATTCTTTCAGTGGCCTTTTGCATTAGAGCAGCAAAAAGACTTATATATGTGTAAGAAGGACCAAATTAGGTCTCCCCACAAGGTGTAAGCAGTGTTTCCACACACCTTAGCTGTTGGACAGCTCCCATCTGTTTTAGCGCCCAAATCGTCTGAATCATGTTAAATATGAATTTCACTCAGTTTAAACATTGTTCTGCTGTTACTAATGACCGGGCACAAAGAATGTTCATTTGCAGCATATTTGGCATCAAATTTCTGCCTTTCTGAGCTGTGAGAAGTGAATTATAACCATTACATTCTTTCAGTGGCCTTTTGCATTAGAGTAGCCAAAAATACTTATATATGTGTAAGAAGGACCAAATTAGGTCTCCCCACAAGGTGTAAGCAGTGTTTCCACACACCTTAGCTGTTGGAAAGCTCCCATCTGTTTTAGCGCCCAAATCGTCTGAATCATGTTAAATATGAATTTCACTCAGTTTAAACATTGTTCTGCTGTTACTAATGACCGGGCACAAAGAATGTTCATTTGCAGCATATTTGGCATCAAATTTCTGCCTTTCTGAGCTGTGAGAAGTGAATTATAACCATTACATTCTTTCAGTGGCCTTTTGCATTAGAGCAGCAAAAAAGACTTATTTAGGTGTAAGAAGGACCAAATTAGGTCTCCCCACAAGGTGTAAGCAGTGTTTCCACACACCTTAGCTGTTGGACAGCTCCCATCTGTTTTAGCGCCCAAATCGTCTGAATCATGTTAAATATGAATTTCACTCAGTTTAACATTGTTCTGCTGTTACTAATGACCGGGCACAAAGAATGTTCATTTGCAGCATATCTGGCATCAAATTTCTGCCTTTCTGAGCTGTGAGAAGTGAATTATAACCATTACATTCTTTCAGTGGCCTTTTGCATTAGAGTAGCCAAAATGACTTATATATGTGTAAGAAGGACCAAATTAGGTCTCCCCACAAGGTGTAAGCAGTGTTTCCACACACCTTAGCTGTTGAACAGCTCCCATCTGTTTTAGCGCCCAAATCGTCTGAATCATGTTAAATATGAATTTCACTCAGTTTAAACATTGTTCTGCTGTTACTAATGACCGGGCACAAAGAATGTTCATTTGCAGCATATTTGGCATCAAATTTCTGCCTTTCTGAGCTGTGAGAAGTGAATTATAACCATTACATTCTTTCAGTGGCCTTTTGCATTAGAGTAGCCAAAATGACTTATATTATGTGTAAGAAGGACCAAATTAGGTCTCCACACAAGTTGTAAGCATTGTTTCCACACATCTTAGCTGTTGAACAGCTCCCATCTGTTTTAGCGCCCAAATCGTCTGAATCATGTTAAATATGAATTTCACTCAGTTTAAAAAGTGTTCTAGCTGTGAATAATGACCGTGCAACAATAGAAAGGTTCATTGCAGCATATTGGCATCAAATGTCTAGCCTGGTCTTGAGCTGTGAGAAGTGAAGTTATAACCATTAACAGTCTTTCGAGTGGCCTTTTGCATTAGAGTAGCCAAAATAGACTATATATGTGTAAGAAGGGACCAAATTAGGTCTCCACACTAAGTGTGGGAAGCATGTGTTCACACATCTTAGATGTGGAACACTCACCATCTGTTCTTACATGCGCCCAATCGTCTGAATCATGTTAATATGAATTTCCCTCAGTTTAAACAGTGTTCTGCTGTTACGTAATGACCGGGCAAATAGAATGTTCATTTGCAGCATATTTGGCATCAAATTCTGCCTTTCTGAGCTGTGAGAAGTGAATATAACCATTACATTCTTTCAGTGGCCTTTTGCATTAGAGCAGCAAAAAAGAAGCTTATTTAGGTGTAGAAGACCAAATAAGTCTACCCACAAGGTGTAAGCAGTGGTTCCGCACACCTTAGCTGTTGAACAGCTCCCATCTGTTTTAGCGCCCAAATCGTCGGAATCATGTTTAAATATGAATTTCACTCAGTTTAAACATTGTTCTGCTGTTTACGAATGGACAGGGCACATAGAATGTTCATTTGCAGCATATTGGCATCAAATTCTTCTGCCTTTCTGAGCTGTGAGAAGTGAATTATAACCATTACATTCTTTCGTGGCCTATGCATTAGAGCAGCAAAAAAAACTATTAGGGGTCAGAAGGCCCC